>NC_056744.1:50787988-50890488 GCF_019279795.1 Protopterus annectens | reverse complement strand
TTGTTATTCCTACACGTGTTTCATGTATACTCTCTTATTTGTTTTTTCAGTTGATTAAAATGTATTATTTTGTCAGATTTGAACACTAAGGGTTGGATGCAACTTCTTTCTAGAAAGAAAAAAAATAAGCCTAGATTTATTTTCTTATTATTGACACATGTAGGCCATCCCTCACTACAATGTCTTTGAGTAGCCATATTTCTAATTCAGTATTAGCAGACTGCTGAAATTCTTCCACTTTTTTCAACCATTGATAACTATAGTATCACCCAAAATATTTCTGAGCTTCTAAAAATTCTTCATGCTTCCCTGGTAAATGTGTTCTTTTCAACTTATAGGCTATGGGTAGTATCATGGCTGGCCTTTTATTTCATTTTCTGATCTGTAGGCTAAGGAAAATACTCTGCAGTCCAAGAAGTGTTTTATACAAGGACTTTTTGAATACGCTTAGCAATGGCTTGCAGTCTGTTTTGACCTGAACATCTTTACCAGAGGCATATTGATGACATTTTCCATAGCTATACAGTCTTGGTAACAGTTGAGTTTTTTAGTTTACCCTATATATTTTGTGCACCTGTATATGTTATCGTTGCAGAGATGAGCAGTCTACTTTTTTGTAGGATCTCATTGCTTCTATACTGTTCAGACTGATTTCCACTTTCTAAATAACTGATTTACTTATTCACATCATAATACTTTAATATAAAGCTTAAGTAGATGTTTGTATTTGCCTTTCATAGCTCAATACCTAAGCTGTCTCCTTTTAAATCAAAATCAACTCTGTAATCCCATTAAAACTAGTAACTATTCCAATTTTATTAAGTGATGGTTTGTCAAAATTCAGTGCTACTCCAAATCCACAGAATAGAGCAGCCTATGTTGAATTGCTCTCAGAAACAATCATCCTGGGTGATGTAAATATTAACTGGCTAAATATCTCCCACCACCATCCTTCCTCCAATATCAGCCTATATAACTTCACCCAGCTAATTACCACTATAACTAGAACCAACAAAAATAACAACAGTGACTTGATCTTGAACTGGATTATTGTCTCCGACCCAAAAAAATTCTCCTCCACAGGGATACTCCCTAACAGTATTAGTGACTTCCTACATGCCTTTACACTATGGAAAACTACCCCAATGATAAGTAAACACCAATATAAACAAACTAGATACTTGTCCCACTACTGCCCAACCACCCTTAACGAAACCTTAGAATGCATTAATGGCATTAATTACAGGTCCTTCACCTCGATGAGGCTGTTGAGTTCAACTCAACATTTCTCAAGATCCTAAACATTCTAGCTCCACTCTGACAGAAGAGAGTAAAAACTAGTCATGCCAGTTGGCTTACGAGACCTGCTAAGTAACTCATAACTGCTAGGGACAAAGCACAGAAATTATGGCAAAAAAAACAAAAATCCCTCTGACCTCATGCAATATAAACAACTCCATAATCAATTAAAGCATCTAGTCATTAAACATAAAAAGAGCACTACCTTACTCTACAAAGCCACCATAAGCAACCCCCCCCCCACCCAAAATAAAAATCTGGAGCTTTATCAATTCTTTACTAACCCCAGGCTCATATAATAATCCTTGTCCAAATCCAAATAAAATACCCACTGAAATAGCCTCATTTTTCAACTCATATTTCATCAGTATCATAGCTAATCTTATCACCTCCTTTCCACAAACCAATTTAGCTCCTTCAAATTCATCCACACAAAACACCTCTACTTCCCCTCTACCCAGCTTTTCTCTTTTATGTATACATACCACCACTATAAAAAATTGCTCCTTAAACTCAAACCTGGCACCAACGGCAGTGACAACTTACCCCCAGAGTTCCTACAAATATCAGTTAACTTTATTGCTTATCCTATCAGCATACTTCTTAACAGATCTATTCACAAGTGCCATGTACCTACAATTTGGAAAAAAGTATATATTCTCCCTCTTCGTGAAGTTGGCTACAATATAGACATTTCTAACTTTCGACCTATTGCTATCCTTTCACCCATCTCTTAGATATTGGCAAAATGCATTTATACTCAACTTCTTAATTATCTGCTTCACAACCAAATCCTTTTACCCATTCAGCATGGTTTTAGGCCAGGTCACAGCACTACTACAGCTCTTATATTTTTCATGGACGCTGTTAACTGGACCTGAGATGCTGAAAAAATTGTTTCTTCACTCTTGCTTGACCTTTCTAAGGCCTTTGATAAGGTCTCCCACTCTCTACTTCTCACTAAACTCTAACTTAGGTATCTCACCCCCAACCCTGAACTGGCTCTCAAACTATCTCACAAATAGGCAACAATCAACCAAGTGGCAACATTCTTTCTCTCCATTCCTCAACACAATCACATGTTCCCCAAGAATCCATACTAGGGCCCCTTCTGTTCAGTATTTTTATCAACAACTTCCACACCACTCTTAGTCAAGGTACTGTCATCCAGTACGCTTGATAACTCATCCACCATATGCTCTGCCAATTCCACATCTGAACTACAGCAACTCACCCAAACTGCCCTCACTTCTACCGAATCATGGATGGCCAATAATCATCTCACCCTAAACCCCAGCAAAACTAAAGTTGTGCTATTTACCCCTAAAAAGCACTCCCTAAACAAGGATGAATTCACTATTCATTCTCAAAATAACACTATCTTTGAGGTTGTACCAAATACAAAACTACTAGGTGTCATCACAGATGAAAACCTAACATTCGACCTGCATATTCACAGCAATAACAAAAAAAAAAAAACACATAAAAAAATTAGGCATCCTCTATAGACACAAATACTTCCTCAACTGCTCCACAAAACTAACCCTAGCCTCTTCCTTTCTGCTACCATCTCTTCTATATGGTGCCCCTCGTCTTACCAATATCCTGTCCTCTCTGAAATCCAAACTTGATTTGTGCTACAAAATTGCTAAATTCGTAACCAATGCAAAATCACTATTGTTCCTCGTTACACCTACTAAATTGGCTAGAACTTCCACATTGTCTTACATACGTACAATTAACCATGCACATAAATTCATATTCAAGTCATCTTTACTTGTCTACTTACTCAGTGCCATTAAAATAAACCTCTCTGATCTGAAAACCAACTGCCCCTGAATGTAGAAAAAGCAAACATTTCAGCTGTTCAGATGCGCTACTCCTTTACTATTGCAAAGCTATGGAACACCTTCCCACCTTCAATCAGGACTACCAGCAATGCAGCTTTCTTAAAAAATCCCTGAAAGAACACATTTCCTGTCTATGGCAGTCCACATGTGCCAAAACTCTACTTCCCAAAACCTGACTCCTTCTTCTAATACTATCCTACAACTTTATTAATTACTAATCTGTTATCACTTTTCTGTTTGAAATCACTCACATAAGTACAGTGCTGGTACTATCTGCTATATTTGCTCACCTATATTTAAGCTTAAGACTTCATAAGTGTTAATTATTCAGACTATGTTGCTAGACTCTAAGCTACTCAAATAAGTAACTTAATTATCCTAACTTGTTATAGCCTAACTTGTGGTATTCTAATTGTGTAAACCACATTATCCTTGATATTGTAATCTAATATTGTACTCTGATTTTCACCTCGCTCATTCAGTTGTCATTCATATCCTATGGTATTCAACTGTGACTCTTGCATTGTATGTACTGATCATGTTAATCTATTGTATTGTATGTATTGCAGGTATTTTATTATGGAGCTTTTTTCCCAGGGCCTCAACTAAAAATGGCTCACTATGGCCCAGTGGACCATCCTGGTAAACAAATGCAAATAAATAATAAATCAATAACTCTGTACAGCCATGTCAGTGGCTGTATAGAGGCTGATGTATGTACTAGAAAAAAGCCCAAGACTAGCACCAGAAACAAACCACTCTGGTGGCATCCCAAATTAAACAGGATATACAACAAAAGGAAAGACAATTATGGCAAAAATCATAATTTCCATAAAGATAAAGACTCTGACTTCAACTAAATAGGCAAGTAAAGAGGCTAATTAAGTCAATCAAATACAACTATGAGGTTAAGATAACCACATGTCCTTCTTCAGCTATACCAGAAACCTCAAGGGCAGCACACATCGATGTGTTGAACTGGTTATTAATAGTGCCACATTCACTAAGCCTGGTGATATAGCAAACCTGTTAGTAGACAAATTCATTTCCAGCTTTACCCCTTTCTCTCTCACAAATATCCCTGAAGAAATGCCCTGAAACATAACCCCTCTAACTATAAATAGGAATCAGTTACCGATTGCACTCACTGAAGCCAAGAACACAGTCTCAATGGGTCCCGATAACATCCCAGGATGCCTCCTGAACAGCCCCCCCCCCCCCGAGTCATTATTTCACTATAGTCTTAAAATAGGCTTTGTGCCATGAGAATGGAGGGCAGCGATGGTCATCCCCATTCATAAGGGAGGATCATCAACAGATCCTGGAAACTACATTATTCTGACTAGTTTTATTTCCAAAACCATGGAAAGAATTATCATTGAATTTAGCAAAAGACATATGAAACATCCAGACAATGGATCCACCCCAGTTTGGCTGAGTCATAGGAAGGTCATGTTTAATGAATCTGGTGGACTTCTTTGGAAAGGTCACTAAGGCAATAGGGGAAAAGATAGCATACTGCCTGCCTAGATCTGGCTGAAGCATTTGATACTATACTTCACTTGAGCACTGTCAACAAACTTACAGATGTAAGAATAAACACCTTTATGACACATTGTATAGCTAGCTAGCTAACTGATAGTACCCAAGAGGTTAGAATTGATTAAGTAACCTCTACAAAGATGCTGGTCACCAATGGAGTCTCTCAGGGCTTTGTGCTGGGCCCACCCATCTTTGATATCTACTTCTCAGATGTAAAAGTCAATGTCAATGTCAAAGGCCTCTGGCTAACCAATTTTTCAGATGATTGCCAACTGGAAGCAGTCATTGAATCTTCCCAAGACAAGAACACCCTACAGGAAGGTTTAAGACAGGCAAATGTTTGGTGCTAAAGCCATGGCTTAAAACTCAATACCAAGAAAGGCATTATAGTTCCTTTTGGGAAGTCGACCACCTTGGGTAACTAAATTATCAAAATAAAAACTCCTAAAAGTTGATTCATTAATCAGGGATCTGGGAACTCATTTAGATAGTAAGTCATCTTTCAGCCAATGTATGTAATAAAGTAGAAAAAAATCCTTCTATGTTGTTCAAGCAAGGGCTTAGCATCTAGGTCCAGTGAGGTCATCATACCACTGTACTCAGCCCTCATCAGACCCATCATGGAGTATAATGCCCCCTTCGGTATGTACCTGACCAGACACATGCAGCAACTGGAAGGTCCAGAAAGGTTCCTCATAAAAAGAGTACAGGAAGCAAACAAAATCTCCTACTTTGATCACCTCAAAGCCCTATCTCTTTACTCAGTATCATACAGACTTCTTTGAAGTGATCTTTGCCTGATGTACAAGGCATCCCTGGACCCTGTTTTAAAGAACCATTTACACATCCACAAAAAAAAAAAAAAAAAAAAAACATCAGAACTACTAGTTTAAAAGACCCACATTTTGTTTGCAACATAAATAGGACATGTTGGAGAGACAGATATGTTTCTCAGAGAATATCTATTGTCTGGAACAGGCTCCCCATCCATGTGAAGTAGATTTCCTCCTTATCCCTATTTAAACGCAACTTGGACTGATGTATAGATAATCAGAAATTCAACCCTGGTCTGGCGCCTATGTTTCTGATAGAAGCAGTCAGTAAATCACTCCTTATATAAATCAAATTGGTGGATCACATTTGGGTTGCACGGCTAAGCTTATAAGGGCCCTAGTGGTTGTTAGTCATCTACACACCCAAGAACCTATCAACCTAAGCAATACATTGCTTTAAAAGCTGTACAAAAGATATAGGGTTGAATTTGTAAAGGTACAGTGGTGTCTACATGGCCGTGTACATGTTGCAGTACCATTTTGCTATTCAGCAAGCACTGTTACATGGTGCTGTATGATCATCCAACATAAAGACATGCAGTACCATGAATAACTGGCCCCACAGCCATGCTGAATGCTAATGAAGCATTCTGGGGAGAGAAACATATGCTAATTATCCATAAGTTCTCTTGCCAGAACTGTCTCCAGTAAGGCATCTACAGGGCTGAATGATTAAAGAAAGCACTCAGTCATGTAGATCAGCATGGCCATCCCTACCATGTCATGGTAGCTGAACACGCACTTGGTGGGGGGAACCACTAGACACCAGAGCTGGGAACCACTAGACACTAGAACTGAGTTCTAAAGTGCCATAATGGCACTAAGAGAAAACAGGGATCAGTGGGTGAGGGAAAACACTAGGCCATCAAGTATACATCTGTAAAGTGCCATACTGGTGCCAGTGTTACAACGGGGACTGGGGATGGGGTGTTACAATAGACCACCGGGTCCTAATATATACATCCTGTAATGGCACTAAAGTATTATGGGGGTGGGGGTACTACAGGATGGTAGGGACCAGACCTCTTAATTGTCTCAATTTTGGTAAGGAACATTCCTATTTTTAGGCCTGATTTATCCCGAGCATAGATGTTCCTATTTTTGGGAGTACATCCCTGTTTTCTGGCTTGATTTACCCTTTCACATAATTTTCTGAATAATCCTCATCATACATTTTTTTGAAGCTGTCTAGTACACAAAAACCACACTGCATGGCCAGCATACTAGTGGCACCAATAATTTAAAGAAACAGGACACATATCTTACATCTCCCTTTTTCTGAAGCAAAAATAAATGACTTTGAGAAGTAGAATTTGAAGTGCAGTTCTTGAAAGTCAACAGATTTTACACTGTCACATTGATAATGTGCTTATATTTTTCCATCATTTTTGTCACTCCTTGTTTTTTAAAAAAAATATTTCTGAGTAGTATTCCATATTTCTAATGGAAGCAAGAATAATTATGAGCCATTTTATATTCAAATATTTTGCTAATTAGATGCCCAGACTTTTGTCTGGATGCCCCTACTTTTCAAGGGACTTTGTCCCGATTTTCAATGTCTGCAGGTTGAGATGTATGGTAGGGACAGATACAGGAATAGTGGTGTGTGTATGTGGGGGGGATGTTTGTGAGTGAGAGAGTGACTGGAGTTGGGACTCTACTGCCTGCATGAGCAGCAAGTTATTACTGTAATGTATAGATCAGCCATGATCTGTATCTCAAGGTAGTAACTGCAATTTATGAAACATGCACATTAGCCAATAAAGAGGTCATACCTATTCATGGCTAGTAGGTATCTGAATCACAAATGAGTATGTGAACCTCCCAGAGCCATATAACCATTATGATTCAGAAACATGCTAGCCTATAATAAGGTCTTACCTCATCATGGATAGCATGTTTCTGAATCACATATGGGTATTTGGCACTGGAAGGGCCTTTACTCCACAAACCATACAGCTCATGCTAAGAACATTAATAAATTCCCAGGAAAGTTATCTCAGACATGTTATGTACAAACTTCCAAAGATACTGCATCATTCCTAGAAACCACTGTAGTGTTTGCTTATTTTCTGTTTTTGACATTTGCTCAACTGCTGAGAATGACTTGTCATTCTTATTTTTTCTCTTATTGGGGTTAAAATTATTCAGCAACCAAATCACTCCCACTCATCTTGTGTTTGACTACAAATTAATATATCATGAGTTATGTTTAAAAAACATTCCAAGTCTTTAATTACTACAACAGCTCATTGGAACACATCTATATATTTATTGCTGATGAAATATCAACTGGAAGTCTAAGTAATCTGTGCTTTTCTAAAGCAATGCATAACTACAGTGCAGGAACCTGAGCTCAACTAGTCATTTAAGTGACTGATGAAACTGGTAGGGAAGGATGAACATGCCCATCCCAGGGAGATGGTGTGGCACAACCACCTGCACACTGCCTTGCTCCCTCAAAAGATGGTCAGAGAGCATAAATGTGACTTGAGTTATATGTTCATCTCACCAAGCCACCAGTTGGTCATAGCATTCTGAAGGGGTGTGCAGAAGCAGGTAATCATATGAGGAAATGTTGTGGGTCTCCATGGTGACACAAATTGTACATCCCTTTCACAGGGGATGTAGTTAGACAGTTAGGGCTATTACAACTGCCCTCATTGCTTGGATACCAGCAAGGACACAAAGTACCCTCATGACTGTCTGAATGAAAGTCTCCTCTGGGCAGCTCTCACACTGATATTGTGGCAAAATTCCTAATGTCAAGGAATGAATGGGCAGATCTGGGTTGAGAAAGGCCTTATGCTCATCAAGCAAGGGGCAAAAAGCATGCAGACAAAATGTAAAAGCTAGGCAAAACCTATAACTGATGCTTCCATTAAACAACAGCAGCAAAGTTATAAAAATGTTTAAAGTTCTATAAAAATCATGGAGTTGTTTTTTCTAAAATATAATAAAGCATGGAAGTACATTTTAAACTAACATACCTCTAGAAGAGCTTTTTTCATAAACTATTTCCTTTTAAATGCTGTATTTCCTGAACTAGACTAGTAAGTGACATTGTGGACAATATGCTTAAATCTGAATATAGGAATAGATAACTATCTGCAGAAAGGCAGCATGGCATAAGAGACAGTGCTGACTAAATAGCTGCCAGTGATAAGTGGTTGCAGGGCATTCTTCAAATTATGTGACTCTCTCAAGTTTAGAAGGCAACTGTTCAAAGTTCAGCCAGTCTTTGCCTGCCTCTTAGAGTACATTGCAGACCTTATGGACTGAAAAGAGACATTTGCTGAACAAAGACATTAAGATCATATCTATATATTTGGTCTGTGAGTTACTTAAAGCTGTTACATTATTATAAATGTCAGTGGTAAATACTATACAGCAAATCTTTTGCTACAGATAGGAATAAGGTTAGCCAGCCAATGACATTTTTCTAAATGACATATACCTCTTTAAGCTTTTTTGATTAGCACTTCTATGTGCAAGAATATATTTACTTGCATATTTAATTTACTAACAGTATGCTTAATTTTATTTAAGTAAACATTTTTGTTGGTCAATTTCACATATTTGTGGATTTTTATTAAATTAACATAATGGTACTTTAAAAAGACTGGTGAATTATTAACAGTTGGTAAGCAAGTTGAAAAGTGACTCCTTTGCTGCAGCTACCATTTGATAATGTATAGCAGGTGGCTTATTTGAAAAGTGTTTAGTTCAATAATTAAAACCATAGGTATATGAGATTGGTCTTAACTGTGGTAGTTTGTTAGCAAAAGATTGCACGTGTGTGTATCTGTATGTGTGTAAGTTTCAGTTACTCTGTGTAATAGGCTGAAAGTGAGTTGGGTGGATTTCTGGGAAGCTAGTGATATAACTTCATTCATCATCTGTACAATGTGAAGCTTATTTGGGTTTGGCTGGTATTGGTAGTAACCTGAGGCTGCATTACTCATTTCCTTTACACTCTTAAGGACAATTTATTTGTATATTAATTAGTATGCACCATTAGACCACAGCCACTGACCATCATGTATGAGTATGTGGCATCAGTGTGAATCATAAGGCCATAGCTGTGTCTGTCACATAATGTATCACTAGCAATGCACACTATCTTAGATGACTCTGTGATTGATTGTGAACATATGATGTTTTTGCTTTTACATCATGACTTATTTTTATTTTCTACTATTAGCTTCTTGCAAGCCACACAACCCATGAAATTAGAAAATTTAACAGCTTCTAGATCAGGAGGACGCAGGTATGCTTTACTTAGATTGAGAATTATACTTTTATAATTCTAAGCTTACACATTTTCAAAGTAAATATAGTTTTTCAGTTCTGCAGATTTAATTCTTCATTTCTGTTGTCCTGAAGAATGGAAATTTAGGTCACCATAGCTAACTCACTAGCTGTGAAGCTGTGCATCCACAAATGATAGTGTATGCCAGCTTTCAGCATAACAACTGAGGATGATTGTTTACTACACACTACGCACTGAAGTCAGGGGACAGAAGCATGCATGGAATAATGCATGAGGTCGTGGGATTGGCAATGTGATATGCTGCCTGTAGGGTAAAATAAAAGCAGAACAAGCAGTAAATTGTGATGTTTATCTATATCAGTATACCACTGCTGGGGATGCAGTGGAACCACAGAAAAAAGCTGATAGGCAGCAGATAATGAAAATGAATAGACCAAGCAACAAGAAACCCCCTACAGTTTTTACTGTCATATCACTAACATCTCCCTAAGCTACCATTAACTTGGCCATATGGGGTTTCTGTTTAAGATCTTATTCATTTCATGGTACCTTTGAAGTGTATCAATCCAAGATTGCTATAATGCAGTGTAATTCATAGAACATCAGTTCAAGCATTTCATTTTATCTAACAATTCATCACAGTATTGATAAAATAGCATGTTTTGACCTATAGTAGATGCGTTTAACTTTGCATGACCTTTATTTAGTGTTACAGGTCTGTGTACAAGTTAAATATCCACATTTGCTCTTGCTTTCTGCCCTGCATAACATTCAGCAAAATAAATTTAAAAGGAAAAGACATCCTCAGAAAGCTATTTAAGGGAATTCCTGTTATTCTTAAGATCACTTCATCTTATTGACATACTTTTTTTTATACATCTTGAAATAGTTATGCTATACTCCTGATTACTGACACTGTATAACATTGTATTGCTACCTAATGCCTTGTAATAATCCTGTAACATTGCTGATTAATGCTAATTTATAATGAAAATTGTATAATATGTTGGAGCTTTTCTCCCCGGGCCTCCGCTGAAAAAGGGCTCTTCAGCTCAGTCGGACAATCCCAGTCAACAAATGTAAAATACATAAATAAATAAATAAGGTTTTAATTGGGTAAATCTATGTTTGTGGGTATGAGAGCATATATGCATATTGCATATGAATATGTATACATATAAAAACGTGACAGAGAAAATGCTAGAAATTTCAGGTAAAAGGTATGCTACAATAAACTCTTGAGTTGACTCTGAACCACAAACTGAACTTATTGAACTGTAGAACTGTAACAATTTAAAGTCAGCTGGCTATACAACTTTGGCAGCATTGTCATTTCAGACAAGGAACTCCCAAATTCCTGTTTTGCATATAGTGCCAGTTAGACTATAGTCTCTTCTGAAAAAAGGTCATACTCAATCGCAAAGTGGATACTATGCTACATGGTCAAATCTGGTGTCACACAAGGTCCACCTAATCATCTCATTTCCCTAGCTACTGTATAAGCTGCAGATCCCTTGTAATCAACAATTTATTTAAATCAATGCCTCATCAAAACACCTATTTGTCTGCTCAATTTCTTCTTAAATTCTGCTGACTGTAGTCCTACTATCTGTTCTATATGATTATTTAAAAAATCTACCAACTTTTCTCTGAAATAACACTTTCATGTTTGATATAGGAGGCTACGTGCCAAGCTAAGCACTTCATTTGTGACCAGCTAAACTTGGACCTGACTACTTAATTTGAAACCAGGAACACCAAACTTTGTGACTTTTTCTCACATTACTTAATATTCAATGTATGGATACAGCTTGCATTGTTTAACTGCTTAATCAGAAGTTTAGTTTTTGAATTAGCTTACTGGTTCCTTCTTGTGACAAAATATGGCTTCCTTGCTAGTTTCTGGGCATTGCTTGCTATTAATGCCAAATTCAAGTGTCTTGTTACTGGTTGCTGTGCTCTGATGAGTTTTTCTTGCTTTACTCTGAGTTGTAAACAGCAATTTAAAGCAATGTTGCATATTGTGCAGTGGCATGACACACTGTTCTGTAGAGACACAGGCGTTCTGAAACTCAGTTTTTACTACATATCCTATTTCCCACAACTCTAGTTTATACTACAACTAGTGCATTGTGCAATGAGCCACACTGCTCATGTCTTGTTATCCAAGGTGCCTGCAGTAACTCATCGTTGCTCTGCAACATCAGAGAAAGTTGCAGCTTCTCTGTATTTCCCAAACCAGCCCATGCCAGCTACACGTAACTTACAACAGACAACTATATGTAACTTATAAAAGACAGTTACTTAATGACACTACACTGTCCACATCACAACACCATCTTAAGTTAAACTTTTCATTTAGCCCAAATAAACATGTAGTGTACTTGTAGCAGCAAACATTATTTGCTGCTTACTTTATAAACAAGTCTGTGATTTCAAATAACATTTTCCTAATCCTTAAGCTAACATGAAAGTTCAGCCTGCTTGTCTACCTTCAATCGCCAGCCTCACAACACTTGGTAACTTCTTGGTAACCTCAGGTAGTGTAACAACTGCCTTATGCTGACTGACAATGAACTCTTACTTAGTACAAAGCATTCTCCATTACCATGGAGACCTCACTCTCTCAAAAGGACACAGAGTTGGAGCAACGCACATTTCCACAACATTCTACACCAATCCCCTCAAGCATGTCTTAAAATGAAGTTGTAAAAGCTCATTCAGTGTCTGCCATATATTGCTGTGAGGTAAAGTTTAGTTTTATTTCCTTATAGTACTGTCTTGTATTTTGTGCTTCTTTATTTCTTTCTTCCATTTTGTGTACTGCGGTGTATTTTCATTATATTGCATTCAACTTTCTGTTGCATATTTAAATTATTTATTTATTTTACATGTGTTAACTGGGATAGTCCAACTGGTTACATGTCCATTTTCAGTTGAGGCCCGGGGAGAAAAGCTCCAAACATCATATGACATACATACTACAAAATATTATTTCATATATGCATATAAATCAGGTTTTACAATTTTCAACAGAATTACATTCATTAAAAGGATCAAAACATAACTCAGTCACACAAGTTAATACAAAGTAATTAGGTTATTAACAAAATAAGTAGGATATAGTCACTTAGAGGCAGGAAGTCCTCAATAGGCACATAGTTGAGGGAGTAAAAGTTAATGGGGGTAAAGCAAGGACATAGCCACCTTGTTTTAAAGTATAGTATAAGATTTTTCTTGAATTGGGATAAAGAGGGTTCTGATGTTAGGTCAGCAGGGAGTGAAGTTCCATGTTCTGCCTACAGAGTTGGCAAACAGAGCATCCCCAGCTGTGTTGTTAGTTTTGAGCTTGTAAACTAACATTTTTTAGAGAATCGGAGCATCCTGAGGTTCTGGTAGGGGGTGATAAGGCTTTTAAGAACAGGCGTGTATTCGGACTGGTAGAGAATCTTATGAGCAATTAGCAGTTGGTTGACCTTTAGTAGATTAGGTAGTTCAAGCCACCCTAGAAGATTAAAGTTAATATAGTGGTGGGTTCTATAGGCTATACCAGTGGCAAATCTAGAAATATGATTATATCAGCTAGTGAATTTGTTCAAGTCGGTTTTACTCAAGTTTGTGAGTAAGGGGGGGGGCATAGAGGAGGGTAGAGAGTAGGTGTGTGTGGGCAATAATAGTCTTAGCTAGGGGAGTTAGGAAGGGTTTAATCTTGTATAGAGAGCCAAGTTTTTTATTAACTGTTTTAATTGTATGGTTAATATGCAAGTCAGAGTTAAGGTTATTGTCAACTATTACACCTAGGAGCTTGGTGGAGGGATCTGGTGAAATGATGGTGCCGTTGTTAGATTTTATGGTGAAGGTCAGTATGGTGGACCTTTGAGATGGAGAGAAAAGCAGCAGCTTAGTTTTGTTGGGATTTAATATGAGACGGCGATTAAGAAGCCACTTTTCAACTGTGTTAAAAGTTTTTTGGGATAAAGACTACAATTCTGTTGGGGATGTAGCCAAGCATATTAGAATCGATATATCCATGTACTGAATGCAGGTAGCCTCTGAGATGACTTTTTGCAGGTCATTTATAAATATAGAAAATAGGAGAGGTTCTAAGATGGAGCCCTGAGGGACTCCTAGGGTGGTGGGTAGCAGAGTGGATCAGTTGTCCTTCCATAGTCCTACCACTCGGGTAAGATTGGAACCACTGGATAGCCTGAGTGTCTAGAGAAATGGTTTCCAGTGTTTGCATAAGTATTTGGTGGTTTACCATGTTGAAGGCCTTGGAAAAGTCTAAGAAGGTGGCTTAGAAAAGTTTATTAATATTTTGGTTTAGATTTATAACATTAGTGACGGAGAGAAGGGCAGTGGTGGTGCTATGGTATGGTCTAAACCCATGTTGGGAGTTTGTCAGGAGACTGTTCATGAGAAGATAGCTCAGGAGTTGTCTGTGTATGCATTTCTCCATAAATTTGGCAAGTGGAGACAGGATAGCTATGGGTCTATAATTAGAGAGCTCAGAAGAGCTGCCTCCTTTATGGAGTGGGATAACATGGGATATCTTCCAGATGGAGGGATGGAAGCTTCAGATATAGTCCTATTGATCAGGATGAATATTGGGTAAGCTACAGTATCGGCTGCTTTTTGCAAATACTCTGCTGGGAGGAGGTCAGCCAATAGGGTAGTTGGTTTTAATTTTTTAATTAGTTTTCAGATAAATGATGTTGAGACTGGTTGAAAGTTAAAGGTAATTTGGGCACTGGGTGTAGTAACAATTGGATTTGGGCAGCTGGGGGATAACTGACTAGCTAGATTTATTTATTTATTTTATTTTACATTTGTTTACCGGGCTAGTCCAACTGGATATATGTCCATTTTCAGCAGAGGCCCGGGGAGAAATGCTCCACATTAAAGTTAATACAAACAAATCATTACATAAAAAAAGCAAGTAGTTAGTAAGAATACAAACAGAAATAAGGTTCAGTCTAAAATATACTAGTAGAAAATTAATACTAGGAAGGACATTTACTTTTATTTACAGCATAAGAATAGGGGAGTTATACTTTAGTAAAACATTCATGATAAATTAATTTGTATCAGAGGCTAATTAACAAAGGTGTTTTTGAGATAGTCTTCTGAAGGGAGTGAGTGAACAGAGGTAAGAGAGGGTGTATAAGATTAGTCTGGATTGATGCATGGGCATAGCCAGAGTGTTTTTAGGTGTTGCTTGAGCTTTTGTTTAAAGAGGAAGGGTGATAATGTAATAGTTAGAGTGGTAGGTAGTAGATTCCAGTATTTACCTATGGTGTTGGAGAATAGAGAATCACCTGCAATGTTATTGGACTTAGTTAACTTCACAAGAAATTTATTAGAAGAGTGTAGTGAATTTAGATTAGAATAGGGAGAAATAAGGTCAGAAAGTATAGGGGTATTTTTTGGTTGGTGAAATATCCTGTGAACAAAGGTAAGTTGGGAGAGTAATAGTGTATTTTTCAGTTCTAGCCAGTTTAGTTGTAATAGATTCTGGCAGTGGTGAGTTCTAAATGGGTTTCAAGTAGCAAATCTAGCAATGCTATTGTATGCATTTGCTAGTTTAGTAAGGTTATTTTTCTTTAAGTTAGTGTATATGGGTGAGGCATAAAGAAGAGTAGAAGTAAGATGAGAGTGAGCGAGTGTAATTTTGGCCTGTGGAGTTAGAAAGGTTTTAATTCTATATAAGGAGCCAAGTTTTCTGTTTACGGTTTTAATAGTATTATTAATGTGGTTATCAAAGGTGAGGTTATTATAATACCTAACAGTTTAGTGGTAGAGTCGGGGACTATATGTGTACCATTATTGGAAGTAATAGTGAAGTCTAAGAGGGGGGACTTACTATTAGGTCTAAAAAGCAGGAGTTTGGTTTTATTGGCATTCAAAAGTAGGCAGTGTTTCAGGAACCATGCCTCAACTGTGCTAAATATGTTCTGTGTTAGGGTTTGTAGTTCAGAGGAGGTATTTGCAGAGCATATGAGTGTTGAGTCGTCTGCATACTGAATACATGTAGCTTGAGGTATTGCTACATGTAAGTCATTTATGAATAAAGAGAAAAGGAGAGGACCTAGGATGGAACCTTGTGGTACTCCAAGAGAGACTGGCAAAAAGGATGAAAGTGTATTTTCCCAGAGAACAGCCTGTTGCCTGTTACTAAGGTAGGAAGTAAACCATTGAACAGCTTTGGTATCTAGAGAGAGAGATTCAAGGGTTTTTAAGAGCATATGGTGGTTTACCATGTCAAAGGCTTTTGACAGGTCTATGAAGAGTGCAGATGATAGGATACTATTACTGCGGTTTCTATTTATACACTCGGTAAAGGATAGGAGAGCTGTGGTAGTGCTATGAAATGGCCTAAAGCCATGTTGGCAGTTGGCTAGTAAGTTATATTGAGTTAAGTGGTGCATTAGCTGATGATGAATACATTTCTCCATAATTTTTGCTAAGGGTGATAGGAGTGCTATAGGTCTGTAATTAGAATACTCATTTGAGCTGCCTCCTTTATGTAATGGGATTATGTGGGAAATTTTCCAGATAGCAGGGATGGTTCCTTCATTGATGGTTCTATTTATAAGGAGAGATATAGGATAAGCTACTGCTTTTGCTGCTTTTTGTAGGTATTCAGATGGTAACTGATCTGCAGATGGGGTACAGGGTTTGAGTTTTTGGATAAGTTTTAGGATATAGGAAGTAGAGATAGGTTGTAGTTGAAATATGGGGAGATTAGCAGGTATACAGGTGTGGGGGGGTAAGATTTGTCTATAGTAAGTTGACTTGCTAATGAAATAATGGTGTCTGTGAAAAAGGAATTAAAGGCATTGGCAGTTTGGTATGAGGTATTCATTTTGGCCCCTGAGGGGGAAGGTGTACTAGAGTGGCCTGGGTGTAGGAGCGAGTTTAAGGTTGACCAGAACCTTTTGGGGTTGTTATGATGAGTTTGCTGTAGTTTACAGTAATAGTTCTTTTTATCTATAAAAACAGCTTTTTTTGTGTTATTTCTTAGCTGTCTAAAGGTTTGATGGTCTGAAATAGTTTTTGTAGTTCTCCATTTAGCCCAAGATTTATTCCTAAGTAGTATTTTATGTCTTGTCTCTTTGGACAGCCAGGGGGCAGGTTTAGATTTAACTCTGGCAGATCGTTTTGGAGCATGTTGGTCTAGGATTGATAGGAATTTGGAATTGAAGTAATTGATAGCATCTTCAAGGTTTAGGGTTTTTAGAAGATTCCAATTACAGGATTTTAGTTCATTTTGGAATAGTAATAGGTTAAAGTGTTTATTACTGCGTGAGACCCTGTAGGTAGGGGCGTAATTAATGTCACTTTTTTGTCTTGTGATGTAAGTTAAGGAATGATCACTTACATCATCAGGCAAAGTTCCTATTGTATATGTTTGTTGCAGTTTGTTAGTAACAATACAGTCTATAATACTTTCTTTGTTATTGGGTTTATTGATTCTTGTGGGATTATTGATTGTCTGAGTAAAGCCATGAAGATGTATATGAGATGAAGGATTATTTGTGTTAACAGTGGACCAATCACAATTAAAGTCACCTAAAATTATAGTTTCTTGTAGGTAAGAAGAAGATATACAACTAAGGATGTTCTCAATTTTAGTGTAATTATTGCCAGGAGGTAGGTAGATACAGATGATATATATTGATTTATTAGGGTTTAGTTGTAGTTTAGAAATGAGGATTTCAGCTTTATCATCATTTAATGGGTTGGTAGGTTGTGAGAAGATTTTTAGTTCATTTTTAAACAGAAGTGCTACTCCTCCACCCTTACGTTTTAAGCAGTCAATTCTCAAAATGTTATATCCAGGGGGAAGTATTGCATTGTCTTTAGTACCAGGTTTCAGCCATGTTTCAGTAAGACAGAGAATGTCAAAGGAGTGAGTATTCAAGAGGACATGGAGATGGGCAATCTTATTATTAATACTTCGGATATTGAGATGTCCAATGAGTAAGGCATTAGGAACAGTGGTTAGTGTAGGTGGGATAGGATGTGTGATATTATAAGTTATGTCAGTAGAGTTATTAGTTGGTCCTGGGTTAGGGTGGATGTCACCATCACTAAGGATTGGTATTTTTAGTTCTAGTGATGGTTTGCATGAAAAGTTGGTTAGGTATTTTAGCCTCCTTATGTTTGGATTGTTGAAGTTAATGTGTGTATGTCTATGGTATTTGGGTAGTAAGTAGTTGGGGGTGCTTATAATGTTTGCATGAATAAAAGTATAACTAGGATTTTGGAAGGCTGTTTGTCTGTAGCAGGTAGTAAAGTGAAAGTAATTAATTCTTTCATAAGAGGTACGGAGATAGCTGAAGGTTAAGCATAGAGAGCATATGTATGTGAATATTAGTTTAGTTAGTATAGTTTTAGATATGAGAGACATATTGCTAGAAAGAGTTTAAGTCCTAGGAGGTAGGGTTAGTATGTAGAAAGCAAGTTAAAGTATAGGGTAGGTAATAGTTTTCCTGAGTAGAGTAGATAAGAGCATAAGTGAAAGGTAGATGTTAGGAGAAAGGGAAATGATAGAGTAAAAAAATAGGAGGGATGGGTGGGGTTATAGTAATTTAGAGAGAGATAATAGATAAGGTAGTTAAGGAGGGATGAGAAGGAGTTATATTAATAAGCAGTTACAGGGGATAGGATGGCTCAGGGAGGGGGTGTGGTTAGGGAAGTATAAGTGTAAGGACACTGGGGGTGGGTGGGATATGGGGGTAGGGTAGGGGAGCGTAGCGGGGCAGAACCAATCAGTAGATTGTGTGGAGCCAATCAGACCTTCCAGAGAGCTTGTCTCCGAAGTATATCAGGTAAATAAGGAGCACCTTATTGTAGAAGTGTTTTGAGAGTAAATTTAGGCAAACCAGTTTGCTTTAAAGGTAATAAAAACCAGTTTACTTATAATCTGTGAATCAGTGACTGCTATATTCGCTTAATAGATAAAACTTGGTTACAAAAAATAAAGTTAGTTTAACAGAGATGAAGAACAAACCTCAGTAGAGTATAGAAAATAAGTCACTGTATTGTGCTGCCATCTAGTGGCGTAAGGGGGGAAAGACCTCAACTTTAGGTTAATCAGGAAAATATTCTAAATGGGAGATAAGATGGCCTAGGTAGGTTCCGCGAGTGTGCTGGCCCAGTTCCAACAGGTCTTAGCAGATGAAAGTAAAAATAAAAGGTACTAAAAGACACATACATCAAATCTTTAGGGCTATCAGCAATAGCCAAAGCTGAGAAATATATGGGGATGCTTCCAGGTGTTCACACTTTGTGACACTGCGTTGAGGCTTCAGAGAAGTAGGTTACTTGTGGGAAGTCATACAGCAGTGGGGGACAACCCGATTAGCAGTACTTGGCTTCCAGGCTAAAAAGAAGAAAAAAAAGGAAGGTTATACGTATAGGTAGGAGGTACAGACAGGGAGAAGAGTAAGGCTGTGTAGTGGAGTGCAAGGGTAGATGTAAGGACAAGAGAGTAGCATATATAGCATGTAGTCAGAGTTAAAGAACCCACAACAAAGCAGTATAGTCACAAACGTTAGTTTAAGGATTAAACCACATTTTCATTTGGACCATTCATGATTAATACAGTCTACATCGCCTCAAAGTATTCACATGTACATAAGCGACAGTAATTAGAGTTACCTGTACTGAACCAGTTACATTTCTTTCTTATTTTAACCTTGTGTAATACATAGAGGCGTAATTATCTCCCTCCTTCAAAAAATAACTAACACAGTCACTTGGACGTTTTGAAACAGTTACTGCTTGCAGTCGCTAGAACTTCCCGCCCAGCCTTAAGACGGTCACTAGGACTCTTTAACCAGTTTTGCTTACCGTCTTAAAAACATTCCCGCACAGTACTAACAATTTAGTGATAGAACAAGCAGCTATGACAAAACGCTTCTAAAAAATGTTCCCGCTTATAGAGACTAAATAAAAAATCCCATCCTACATAAGTGACATAGCATTATATTATAGATGGAATAGGTATATCAGACAATACTCTCTAGGTCCCAGTAGTCGATGAAATAACCTTAGTTGGACCATAACCTTTAGAAGGGATGCAGCTTATATGACCAGGAGTAAGGCATAATGCAGTAAATTATAGATGCTGGATAGTTTCTGCAATGAAGCTATTGAAAGTTTTAGCAACCTCAACTGGAGGTTTTTCGACAGATGTTGAGGATGTAGGGGTGGAAGATTTACCTGGGTGGAGGAGTTTATTTATATTTGCCCAAAATTTTGAGGGTTTATTTTGGTGTCTCTGTTGTAGGTGGCAATAATAGTTTATTTTTGTCAGTCATAACATATTTTTTGTCTCATTCCTTAGCTGCATGTATCTAAGTTGATCTGTGGGGGGTTTTGTGGTTTGCTGAGTGTCCCAGGCTTTTTTTCTAAGTGAGATTTTTTGCCTGGTTTCTACTGAAAGCCATGAGGCATATTTTGTTTTAGTCCTAATAGAACGAGATGGGGCATGGGTGTCTAGGATAGCTAAGAATTTTCTATTAAAGTATTTTACAGCTTATTCTAGTGACAGATGTTTTAGTAATTAGGAAAGAAAACAAATCTGTGTATCTCCCACCCTGGTGTTGTGTTCTTATACTCAATGTCTCACTTGTTACCCTCCCCTTATGTTAATTTAATCACAGAATTCCTTCCCTCTCCTCTTTCATTGGCTTTTATCAGTAAGCATAAAATTATCATTTTGCAAAGTCACTCCCCCTCAAGCTATTTACATTTATTTGCCCTCTGTCTATATTCCATAAAACACAAATACTAAGTGCCCACCCCCAAGCCAATCCATTTTGCTCTTTTAAAATTAGTGGCTCTTCAATTAGACTGCTAAAGATCAGGTTACTCCCTTTTTCCTATTTTTCTAATTGCACAGTGCACACTGCAATGCATTAGATATTAACCCATTTCTATCTTAACTGTAAAATATGCAACATCTGATCTAAGACCACCAATCATCGGAGAGCCCACATTCTGCTTCTCAGTAGTTATCATGGAGTTAGTGCATCTGTTGTTCTCCTGATGAGAGAAGGAGCATAGGGACATTATTCCCTGGAGACTGATGACTACTGATGACTACAAGATAGCCTGACAACTGTTTCATAGAAGTCAGCTTGGAATTTGTATTACAGTTTTGCTGCTAGTGAGAGAAGGAGCAGAGAGAGTCAAAGATTCCTGACAAATTTTTAACTAGTTTTTATTAGTGTTCAACCATACGTTTCGTATGTAAACACTCAAAAGGTTGACGATAAACACACCATATGCACCATTTGTAATATATAATGCTAGCACCCATATCTATTAAAAATATTAAAAAATTATTATTATTAAGTTATTAGTGTGCTGATAATAAATAATAGCATTATATATTATATATTACATATGGCGCATATGGTGTGTTTATCGTCGACCTTTTGAGTGTTTACATACGAAACGTATGGTTGAACACTAATAAAAACTAGTTAAAATTTTTTTTTTTTAATTCCAGAAGTGTTCATTTCACTTGACCCTAGGGTTTCTAATCAAGCTAGACAGCTCTCAGACCATTCTAAAATAACTTTAACTTTAAAGACCGATATTTTAAATACTAAAAATCATGGTGGATATAATTGGTCCTTAAACCCATACCTATTAACCAAAGAAGATACAGTACAGGAAGTTAAGGAGATACTTAAACAATTAGTATACAATATACCCCATAATGAACATCCATTAGATATAGAATGGGCTACAACTAAAACTTTGTTAAGAGGATTATTTATTCAGAAAGCCACTTATTATAAAAAACTCCAAAATAAAGAACAACTGGATCTGGAAACTAAAGTACAATTATTGGACCAGGAGCTGATGAGTAACTACACTGAGCAAACAGAAACTGAGTTGTTAAGATGTCAGAAAGAGCTGTTTCTTATGCATAACAGAACATTGACACTGTAGAACAAAGAAGTTTAGTTAAATATGCAAATCACATTCAAACTAAATAAATCATAATATATATACTGATAAGTCAGATGTCATGAAGATTTTTGAATCAATTTTTAATCAGATATATGGTGAGCAACAAACTCATGGGCATGATGAAGAGAAAAGAGTTCTTACAGAAAATTAATTTTGCCAAGATTAACGAGGATTCTCAGGAGAATTGACTGCATTGATTACAGTTGATGAAGTTCTAGAGGCAATTAAGAAACTAAAGACACATAAAGCCCCAGGACCAGATGGTATGACCTCTGAATTTTATAAATCTTTTAGTGGGATTCTGACAGACCTTTAATTATATCATTTGAATGGCAGCAATGATCTTCATTTTAATGCCTCAAGAACAATTCTGTTATTGAAAGAGAATAGTGATCCCAAAAATCCAGACAATTATAGGCCCATATCATTGTTGAATATTGATATGAAAATCATCACATCTATTCTAGCTAGTAGATTAAAAAAATAATAAACTTGATAATATCAGAAGAACAGGCGGGTTTATAGATGGGAGACAGACTACAGACAATACATTAACTCTTCATACTTTAATATCTTATGCAAAGTATAAAAACATGAACATATATGCTTTAATAATTGATGCTCAAAAGCATTCGATAGAGTTAATTTGGCTTATTTATTTGAAACATTATCATATTTCAATATACCTCAGCTTTTATTTCTATGTTAAGAAATTTATACAAGAATGCATACACTAGTTTATATATAAATCATGAATGTTCCAAAAGGATTCAAATTAAAATGGAACTGCCCATTGTCTCCCATACTGTTTAATCTGTATTTGGAACCTTTATTTCTTCATATGAAACAAAAGTTTTTTATAATTCTCCTGTACTTCTTAGGATAAAGGTTAGGATGGCTGCTTTTGCAGATGATTTAAATATATACAGTACCACACCGGTGTCAGATACGGAAAAAATACTAACAGCAATACAAACCTTTGAGAAAATTGCTAATTACAAACTAAATTTTAAAAAACCAAAATATTCCCTCTAAAGACACCTACACCTTTTTCAATGCTACCATTGATAGGACGAATAAGGACAGAAGAAAGAATAAAATATTTGGGGATTGACTTTTCAACTGAAAATAGAGAATTTTTTATCAGCAATATTAAGGCAACTGGAGACCGAATAACAATGGATTTGAAAAGATGGAGTAAGTTGAAGCTACCGATGATGGCAAGAGCAGCGATAATAAAATGAACGTTCTCCCAGAATGCTATATATTTTAGAGCAGCACAACTTAAAATCACGAAATCCTTTTTCAAGCAATTTCAGATAGGACTGGGGAAATTTCTGTGGGAACCCAGAAAACGAGAATATCCTATGAAAAACTGATGGCTCCTAAAACGAGGGGGGGGTTGGATTTACCAGATTTTGAGATGTATTATACAGTGATTCAGGCCAATAGGATTTTAAGGGTGTCTTACTTGGATAGTGAAAATAGAAAATGGATACCCAAATGGGTACTGCTAAATTATAAACATATAAAAGGGAAGAGAATTAATGTTAAAGCTGTACCATTTTTGAATATAAAACATTGAGTAAATATGAGTTAATGGAACACATCAAGGTATGGGCAGTGGCGATTCAAACTCTGTTTGCCTCCTTGAACCTTTTAAAATATATGATGATGTTTCAACCGTTTGATGGAAATCCTAATATAACTATTGGTAATCAACTGATAGACTTAAAGAAATATCCATTTATTAAGGAATTAACTGTAAGGGATTTATACCCCTTCCTAGGAGTAGAGGTACATGATATCTTAAAAGAGATGAATCTTCCCATCTTTTATTTAATTATAATGAGGCAGTTAAAAGATTTGGCCATAAATTATTTTACCAGTTCTGAAATAAAAAAAGAGGAACTAGTTATTTCAGGTCATCTGTGGGAAGCATTGCAACAAGATAGAAAATATATATCCTCAGCGTATAAAATGGCAAAAGAGAGAAAATATAATAATCATATTCTGTTATCCAAATACTGGAGAGAGAAATTGCCATCCCTAGACGACAATAAAATAGTAGAGGCGTTTAACTTAACATTAAAAATCACTTCAAAACTGGTCTTTACTCAATTGATGATATTTAACAATGCATATTATACCCATCTTACACTTCATAAATTTGATTCAAAAAGTCACCTAAATGTCCACAGTGTGTAGATCAGACAGCAGACCTGTTACACATGTTCTGGAGTTGCAAGTGCATTTATAAATTATGGAATTCTTTAAAGTTACAACTACAAAAATGGGTTACCAAAACTCAACACTCTCCTGGGAATTTCTGATTTTATATATTCCACGGAGAATTTGGACAAAACAAAAAGATTGTAATTATGAATATTAGTTTACTAATGAAATTATATATAGCCACAAATTGGTTGAACCCAGCACAGGTGTTGTGGCAAAATTTCAGGCTGTTAGCGATTAAGCATATATTAGCGCAAATTGTTAATTAGAAATAATAAGAAAAGTATAAACAGCATAAAAATTTGGGAACAAATCTTTAATATTATTTGTTCCTATCCACTTTCCGTCAGGACATTCTGTATGTGTACCAACACATTCTTGGATTAGATAGAAAATGTAGAAATAATACAAATTATTGGCTTGAGTTGGTTTATAATTGTCTATTGTAGATGCTTTTATATTTAATTTTTTGTGATTTTAATTTCCTGTACTTGGTTAAAATGATATTTATTCTTAATGTATTATAGGGAAATTCAAAATGGAACTAAAACATTGGAAGCAATATTGTACATAATGTAAATAGTGTGTGAAATGTATAATGGTTTGGCAAAACAATAAAAATGATTATTGAAAAAAAAAAAAAAAACTAGTTAAAAATTTGTTATTTTATGCTAGTGTGTATATATATATTTTTAAGTGATACGTTCTATAAACTTATTTTCCTGCCCTCAAAGGTTTGAGAGGTGGTTACAATTTTATGTTTTTTATACTTTGTGTGTACCAGTGAGGTTTGATTTAGTTTTTGTTTTGTGTATAGCTCTTTAATTGTAAGATCTAATTCACTAGCTACCTCACTGATTGGCTCAAACATTTGAACATTTGAGCGGAAACTTTTAAAATTATGTGGAAGTTTCGTCTCACTTTTTCTGAAGAAGTTTTCCTATTTAGGAGGACGAAAACGTTGTTTTGTTTTATATAACTCAACTTACGTTAAAATAAACTTGTCCTTGTTCAGTACGCTACCTCACAGTGCGTTATTTTACAGTACTGACAGATTCCTGTTCGGAGACCTTTTCTTCGCTTTGAAGGTTCAGTAATCATTAAAGAACCTGTTGCCTGCTCCTCATCCTGGGAGTAATGCTACTGTTTTGCTACTGGTCAGAGAAGAAGCACTGGGACATTAAATCCCAGCAGAGTGAAGCTGTGTGAAATCAGCACTAGTATTAGCTAATTTGGTGAATACCCGATATTTATTGCTCTTGACAAAGCTAATTCTTAATTTCCAATAAGTACAGTTTCTATAGCTACTGTCAAACCTAACATCAGCAAATCTCACAAAATGTTTCCTTCAAGTGTTTAGCAGGGTTCTGTGTAGATGCAGGCACCTTGCATTGGCATTGTCCCAGTAAAAGTACCCTTGAAATTTTACCAATATCCAGTTGCACACAGGGCAACCTTGTCTGGTTAGTGACAAGTACTAACCCAAGAGTTTTGAAACAGATATGCCTGACTTTAATCTATACTCCCACAGCAACTGTATGATCAGTAAAGGAGGGCTTGTTGCCATGGATATGAACTTCTCCACTACATCCATTGCTGGCTTGGTGGATATGGGCATCCTGAGACAATGTAGAAATTTCCTTATGTTCACTGACTACCAGCTAACTCTCAAAAAAATTATTATGTGAGAGATATATTTACCCAACTTCACTGGAGGAAAAGCTCTCACATAAAAGAATAGCTAATGTCAGTCATGTTGTCAGTAGTACACACACTGCACCCATCACACACAGTGTAAACAAGAAACATAGATCCACATATGCTGAGGCATTTAAATGCAACCTTCCTAAACCCCCAAAACCTCCCAGATGAAGCACACATAACAAATATACTCAGCAGCCCCAAATGCACTCTTTCCAAACAACACCCACATCAACACATACAGACACATCACATGGAACCTCTACTTCTTAGGCAATATGGAAAGCCATCAAAAAAATAACATTCTGGTCTTTGGAGATCTATTGTGAAACACACTGATGTCCTTCCCATCAGGCTGAATAAGGAGAAAGTCACAGTCAGTTCCCTATAAGGGGACAGGATCTGCCAGATTACACATACACTCAGGTCATTGGACCACAAATACCAGTATGGTTCATTCATAGTCCACATGGGTGTATGAAGCGAGACATGATAGCTCTAGAAATATGTGTCCCATGCTGGTATGAGCTTAACATTGAGCAGCATTCTACCTTCTCTAAGGTTAATGCCACAATATGAGCAGAAGATGACTAACTTTAATAATTAGCTTAGTTTCTTAGTTTCAAAGGGGGGGGGTGCAATATTTGTTAGCATGGAAGGATACAGCCAACTGACCATGCTGCTTTGCCAGGGAATGCCTGCATGGACCTCTTCCCTCTAGGCTTTTGAATATTAGTTAAAACATTTTCCTTCCCCATAGTTCCTTTTTAGGCAGTACCAACCTGACAATCTTTCTGACAAATCAAAATCAAGAAAATCTAAAGGTATCACTGCTCTATGCCAGGGGTCTAAACAAGAAACTCCACCCCCTAAAAGTTCTCATCACCTAGAGAATGCTGACGTCTGTACAGTCACTGATACATGGTTTAAAGCTGTGGATAATACCCCAGATGTGCAAGACTATAATGCCTTCCACACATTTAGACCAACTACTACATAGGCAGAAAGTAAATGGGGAAGTGTTTGAATTTAGATCAAAAATAAATATACCTAAATGTTGGTCAAACAGGACCATGCACTAGAGCTTCTCCATGTTCAAATCGCTGAAGGCAAAATACCATACCACTTTCTTGCTAGCTATAGGTCCCCCCTCTATGACCTAGGAAACACATAACACATATTAAAGCTTACTGGAGACACTCACCATCCAACCCAATATCAAATTCAAAGCTGACTTTTGTTGAGAAACTATTGCAACACCAAATGTGTGGCACAGAGACTCATGGGCTTTGTAAACATAAACTCTCTGGACAAGATTGTCGATACACTAATAAGGGGCACAAGAAAACTTGATGTGGTCCTCACTAATATGGGAGAACTCTGTACATCTCTTAGTGTAATGTCCACTGTGGTAAGGTCAGACCATAAGACAATCTCCTTTTATGAAAAATAAAACCCAGAACCCCAGCTAATATCAAAATATTCAGTCACTCTAAGGCTAACATCCTACTATTAAGTGATAAGCTGGTAACATTTCAAGACCTCCTAAACTCCGAGAACACTGCTACCTAAGTGGAACTATTCACAGCAACCCTGTACAAGCATATTAATAGCTGCATAGGGGCAGCTGTACCTACCAGGAATGAGTAGAGAACTAACTAAGCAGACAAACCACCCTGACAGAATCCCAACATCCAAAGGCTGCATAACAGAAGTAAGAAATCACGGCAAAAATTAGGAGGTGTAGCACACAGCAGGATAAATGTGCTCTTGTCAAACTAAACAGGTCAGAAGGCAAATGAAGTCTACTAAAGCCAAATTTTAGGTAAATTTAGCCTCTCGGGCCAAGACGAACCACAAGACATATTTTAGCTATGTTTGCAACCTCAAAGGCAAAACACAATTGTGTGTAGAGGTCATTGTTAATGGAGCTAGCTGCACTAAGCCAGAAGATACAGCAAACCTACTGGCAGACAAATTAATCTCCAAACTCATCCCCCTCTCTCTCCAGCCTTCCCTTTGGACATACTATCGAATATAATTCCATAAACTATCACTAAGGCACAGGTCCTCAATGCTCTCTCTAAGGCTAAGATCACTGCATCAATGGGACCTGATAATATATTAGTCTGCCATCTAAATAGCATGAAGCATGATACATCAGCCATCTGGATTCATTATTTTACCATAGCCTACAAACAGGCGTTGTGCCTCATGAATGGAGAATAGCAACAGACATCCTTCTGTACAAGGGCAGGCCACATACTAACTCAGGAAACTGAAGACCTATAAGTCTCACTAGTCTTGAATGCAAAGCCATAGAAGGATTTATCGTGGTGATGATCAATAATGACTGAACTCAACCCATTCTGTTGTTTTTAAGGGCAGATCATTCTTAAAGAATGTCAGCAAAGCAATAGTTGAGGGCAAAAATGTTTCACACTGCCTACCTTGAACTGGCCAAGGCATTTGACACAATATCCCACTCTGGCATTGCTGACAAACTCAAGAGGTTAGGGATAAAACTTTGTCACCCAGCGGATAGCCAGCTAGCTCACAAACAGAAACCAGGAAGCTAGAATTGTGGCGTCCACCTCTACAAAGATGCCACTCACAAGAGGAATCCCTCAGGGATCAGTCCAAGGACTGCTCCTTTTTGCCATCTCCTTCTTTGAAGTCAAGGCCAATGTCAAGGGCCTTTGACTGACCAAATCTGTAGATGATTGCAAAGTAGGAGCAGTCATAGGATTCCCCGTACCACTAATGTTCTGCAAGAAATATGACACAAACAACTAACTGGTGTCAGAGACATGGGTGAAAACTAAACACCATGAAATACATAATAGTATCCATTGGGAAGTCAATCACACATATTAACTACCATAATGACAACACATTCCTAAGATCAGACTCAGTAATCAGGGACTTGGGGACACATATAAACAGTAATCTAGCCTTTGACCATCACATGTCTATGGTTATGAGGAACTCATTCTATGTTGAGAAATTTATAAAAAAAAGGTACGCATCAAGGTCTAAGAAGCTCAATGTTCCACTGCATTTGGCACTCATCAGATCTATCACTGAGTACAATGCCCTTTTGGTATGTACCTAACCAGGCACAACAAACAATTGGAATTTCCAGTGAGGATCCTCCCTAAAAGAATACAGGGCATAAATAACATGTCCTACTCAGACCACTTCAAAGCCCATTTCCTGTATTCAGTCTCCTATAGGCTGTTGAAAGGAGATCTATACCTAACATGCAAGGCATCTTTGGACCCCACTCTGATGGAACCCTGTATATCCACAAAACAAACAGCTCAAGAATTACCCAATTTAAAGACTTAAACCTTGCCTGTGATATAAATAGGATCTGCCAGAGAGTCCGATATGTATTCTAGAGACTACATCCTTATTTGTAACAGGTTCCCTATCCATGAGAAGCAGAGTTCCTTCATAACCCAATTCAAGTGTAACTTGGGCAATTGGAAATTCATCCTTAGTTTGGCACCTATGCCTCTAATGGAAGCAGACAGCCAGTAAATGTTTCATTTCCTAAGCCTTTGTTTGTAAATGTTTAATCTCTCAAACCTCTGCTTACACTATTAAGGGTACCAGAACTTGTCAGAGATTTGGGATACATGACTAATTTTGAAAATGCCCCAGTGGTTGTTACCCTAGTACACACCTGTGAACCTATAAAAAGCTTTGACAAATCCTTCTAGACTCATCAAGACTACATTCCAACATAATGCTAACATAACATCACCTTCTGGCACACTTACAATAAAGAGTTGTCAAAATGTAAATCTGATCAAATCCACTACACCATAACACTCCATAAATAAAAACATTTTAGTGATTGGTGACTCTATAGTCAGGTACACTGACCATCCTCTCACTAGGCTGGACAATGAAAGGGTAGCAGTCAGCTGCCTTTTAGGATCCACAATCTCAGATATCTCAAATGCCCACAAAGCCCTTCCACCTAACAAATATGACTACAGTATGGTAGTGTTCCATGTGGGGGTGACTAACTAGGCAAGTAAATCCCTGAGGAAGATGCAGAGAGACATGCCAGATCTTTCTGTGCACGTCATAAATACAGGTAAGAATTTGGTCTTTAGTAAAATCTTTCCTTCACCAAGTACAATGCCTAGGTAAAAAGAAAAGATAATTGGCTTCAAAAATTTGCTAAATAGTTCATGATATTCTAGGGGGATCTTGTATGCTTCAGGGTGGGGGCAAGATACTTGACCGTTCAACCTGCTTTGCCAAGGATGGCCTGCACCAGTTGTTCTAAGGCTTCGACATTCTGGTTAAAGTCTTTGTTGCCTCTGTAGTTGCTTTTTTAGGGAGAGGCTAGATGTTAGATTTCCCAGTGTAATTAATACATCAAATCCAAAACAAGAGCACATTAAAGTGTCTCTGCTTAATGCCAGAAGTCTCAGCTACAGGATGCCAGATCATGAGGCCCTCCTGCATTTGGAACACATCCACATCTACATAATTACTGAAACCCAGTTTAAATGTTTAGAAAATACTCCCCCCACACCTGGGTTTTGACCCTAGCATGCCTTTAGACAAAAAGGAAAATGTGGCATCTCCATATTTGTTAGGGACCATATCAACCTCATAACAGATTCCTAGAGACTCTCAAATGGAATTTGTATTCCAAATCACACTAAAGAAGATCAACTACCAGCTCATAGCCTATTACAGGATACCCTCTATGCCTCCTGAAAATCATATAAAGTTCCTAAGTGTGCTCAGTGAACTCCCTATAAATAAAATTCAATTACTTTGGGACACTGCAACCTTCAATAAACTGGAGCACCTATACCTCAAAAGTAGGACATGGCCAAAGGTTCCTAGATTTAATTAACAAAAACACCCCTGACCAGACTATTAAACCCACCAGAGGTAATAATATTCTTGACCTGTTCCTTGCAATTATAGCTTCTTTGTGCACTATTATACTGGTATCTCCTTCCTCAATTAAATCAGATCATATGCTAGTGATGTTCACCTTTAAAATATCTGAACTAGTAGATACAAATATATAGGATTTCAAGTATACAAATCTCATCAAAGTCTATGACAAAATTTCAAAATTATCTCTAGCAGCATAAGCCCTGATATGCTCAAAGCAGGTATCTCCACAAAGGCGTTCTGTGTCCACTTAGGTAAATGTCTAGAACTGCCAATCCCAACCAGATCTAAATATAATGGAAAATTTGAAAGCAAACCGCACTGTTGGTCCAACAACATAAACAAACTTTACAATAAAAAAAAATAAAATCTCATTAAAATATTCAGTAGATCAAAATATCTTCAAAAGTATAACATCTGAAAATTGACTGAAAACTTGAAAAATACTATTAGGACTACTAAGGCAGCCTATTAACTTAGGTTAGCATCTGAAGCTAAATACAATCACAAATCCTTCTCTAGGTATGTTGGGAAATAAAGCATCTTCAAGACTAAAAATACTTTTTCTATGGGACCTGATAATATAAATGGCTATTTATTAAACATTACTAAACAAGTCCTGGTAGAACCACAACTTAAACTATCTAACCTGAGTTTAGCCACTGGCATTACCTCTGAGGCAAATGGTGATACTACTTCACAAGGGTGGGCCTGCTATTGGCCCTGAAAAGCCACAGACCCATCAGTCTGACAAGTCAAATTTGCAAAACTGTGGAACAACATATATAACTGACCTGATAAACTATGACTTTAAAAGGGTTATCAGGTTAGACCTGCAGCAGTCTGGCTTTGTCAAAGATAGATCCTGTGTAATGAATCTAATCAACTTTTTTGAAAAAGTAGTACAATCTGTTGACAGTGACCATGGCATTTAACCACATTCCCTATACTCCCATAATTAATAAGCGTAATACTTTAAAAATGACACCCTATGTGGTATGTTGAATAGTAAATTGGCTAACAATCAGAACCTACATGGGTCGAGTAGCAAGTGTATCATACGAGAATACGAAGGTGACCAGTGGTGCCCTCCAGGGATCTGTGCTGGAACCCTTGTTGTTTGGCATTTACTTTTCTGATCTCAAAACCATAAACAAGATCTCTGGCTAACAAAGTTAGTATATGACTGTAAACTGGGGGTCACTGTCAAGTCACCCTCTGACAGCCAAGCCCCTCAGCAACAGCTTATATTTGGAAATACCTAGTGTACAAAAAAAAAATGGGCTGAAATTAAATATTGTCACATTTGGTAAACTACCCCTCCCCACAATATGCAATGTTGACAAAACCCAATTACAAAATTACCATTTTTTAGATACCCGGGGATGAGGGTTAAAATTTCCCTCTAATCTGATCATCATGTAATGATGGTAGCCAGAAAAGCCTTTTACTTGGCACAACTGATTGCCAGGGGAATATGATACAGGTCTAAATAGGTCATTGTTCCCTTATACTCAGCATTGATTATGCAAATCAAATACAATGACAGTTTCAGGGTTTAATTCACTGGACATTTTAGACAGCTAAAAAGACCCCAGAAGTTCTTAAGTAGATCATTGGTTTGAAAACCCTAAGTAATCAGAAAAGACTGGAAGCACCGCTTCTATATTCAGTATCTTAAAGACTCCTAAGAGGAGATCCATGTCTTGCCTTCTTCTGACACATTACAGACCCAGGAGTCTTGGCCCTTTGTATCTTAGTAAATCATATATTCCTACAAATACCAAAACAAGGGATCTAAATCTTCATCAACAGATAAACAAAGGAAGCTAGAGAGATACGTTCATTACTCAGCACCTTTCCTGCCTCTAGAATCAAACCTCTCAACTGCCCAGATTTTTGTCTCATATTTTTGGTCTGTTACACACATAATTTGTGGTTTTCTGGCAAATTAATGATGTCTAAAATCACTAAATAATGACATATAGTTGAGTTTTAGACTCCATATCCTTCAGAAAATGCATGTTGATGCAAAACGTGTTACTCTAGCAAGTGCGTAACAGCAATATTTAAAATATGGAACAATTTCTGGAAATTTCCCAGTGTGATACATTATCTTCTGAATGACTGAATGGACATTCAGAAATTTACCCCTGGCTTGACTGGCCTGGACCTCCTTCAGAGAGGAAGCTCACTCAGTCAGAGGTTGGATATAGACAAGGTGTAAATGGTTGAGAGACTCAGTTGCCTTGTAATTTCCATGATGATATGATTTATGTTTCATCCCAGAGATTCTTAAACCCTCTTGTCCCTGTTTATCTTTTTGAAAGATAACAACTATCTGGAAATTACAGATTTCCTAAAAGTACATAAAACATTTCATTTATTTATTGGTTTGTTTGTTCATTAGTTTATTTGGTTAGATTATATACCAATGAATCAAATGAACACTTCACAGCACAAAAAGCCAAAAATGTTATAAGGAAAAATAAGCAGTGCTGTATTGGTGGAACCTTTTATTGATAAAACATTAAGCAGTTTCACAGAAACCTTGCTTCTTCAGACCATAAAAACAATACTAAAAACTCTCCATTATATACATCAATGCCAAATACAAACTAACCAATCAAAACATAAGTAAAGAATCACAGGCAACATTGTATCATTAGTGGCTGTACAACCCTCTCTGTTTTAGTCTGGGTCTTAAAGAGAACTTAACATTTAACTCACCTTCCTTACCAGCTTGTAGGTGTAGAATCCAATATAATTTCCTACTCTCAATAGGAGTACTAACATCACCTAACCTATCATTTGGTTTATTAATCTTAACCACTTTGAACTTAAACTGATGGTCTAGATCCATCTCAAGGGCATGTTTAGCCAGAGAATTCTTAATATTTCCTTGTCTTATATCTCTAGCATGCTGTCTCATTCTTTCAATCAGACAGCGATTTGTCTTATCAACATAAAATTTCTTACAAAGTATACACTGTGCTAAATACATGTCTAGTTAGGCAATCAGCCTCTATCTTGAAGAAATATTTCTTGTTGGTACAAAAGATGTATAAAACAGCTTTCACTATCTAAGTGATAGCAAAAGTTGCATTCACCACATAGACATGTGCCTATGAGATGAAACGGATCTTCCTTGCCATTCTTGTAACATAGCAAGAGTTTGAGGGATTTTTTTATTCTTAAATCTGAAAATTGGATGAGTACCTAACAAGCTGTTAATGTGAAGGGCAGAAGTAAGAATGGCTCAGTTCTTCTTAATAATATCAATGTTGCTTGAATATGTCAAGGAAACAGGTTCACCCCTCAACTTAAAATCATCCTCACCCTTTGAAGGGTGACTATGCCTTTCTGAGAAACATCTCTCAGAAAAATATGGTCTACCACTCCCTGTCCGAAGAGCATATAGATCCAATATACCCTTATCTATCTCACAAACAAAATATCCTCTCTCTACTAACTCACAGCACATAGTTTCAATTTCAGCAGTAATCCTATCATCCCTTTGTTAAACCTGGAAAGTCTTATGGCTTGGCTTCTAACTATATTTCTATATACATTTTCCTCATAAACTACTAGTAAGAATTTACAATTCTTATTTTTCTTAACCTTGATTGCTTCATATTGTATCTGTAAATGCTATGATTTTAGTTGTACTTCTGTATTTGCTGTTATATAATTACTTGTTTATAACTTTTGTTATTGTGGAGCTTTTTACAATTACTTGTTTATAACTTTTGTTACTGTGGAACTTTTTCCCCAGGATTCCATTGAAAATGGGTTCTTCTTGACCCAGTTGGACCATCCTGGCAAATAAACTGCAAATAAATAAAAATAAAAATAAATGTGGTGGATGGAGGCTCTGTCAATGTAGGATATGATTTTGATGACAAATATTTCTATAGCTACCAGTAATGACTCTATCCAAAGAGTCTCTTTCCAGTTTAACATCCAGGAATTAAATCATAGAATATGAGACTTTCACTGCAAATTTGAGAAAAGTAGTACTCTGGTGTTAATATAAAACAAACTGGTCTAGCTCATTATGATTGCCCACCCAGATGATAAAAGTGTCATCAATAAACCTACAGTAGAAGTTCATGAAAGGGTTAACCTATTTGTGTGCAGCACATGTAATGACTCCCATTATGCCATTAGCATAACTATTGGCATATGGCTAGGTGATCATTTACTTGATGCTATATGCTTGATTAATACTTGATGTTATGTGTCTAGACATGAGAGAGGGGCCTTGGAAACTTAGATTTGAAGGGTTAGAATTAAAATGGTAATTGACAACTGTAGCAGATAAATTTCCAGGACTAAATGGAACCTTATCTATTGATAGTATGTTGAAATTGAAGCAATTAAAGTCATAAAATGCAAAGTATACATATACTTATGTTGTTTTTATTATTGCAGGATAACGTGATTTTAATGTGGTATTGCTTTAAAAAGTGTATAATTGATAATGGGGTGGATGACATCATGTACTAATTGGTATTCAAGTGATTGTTGTATAGAGTGCATTGTTCTGATGAAGTCCTTGTACTATTTTAGAATGAAAGCACATAACCAGTGTGTACTTTTATATTATTTTAATAAAGTGAATTTTAGTCTGTATTTTCAGTGTATCAGACAGAGGTTTTGTGTGTGTGTGTGTGTGTGTGTGTGTGTGTGTGTGTGTGTGTGTGTGTGTGTGTGTGTGTGTGTGCACACGTGTGTCTATGTGTTTTTAAAGTCAAAGTAGGAGAGGCCCACAACCCTTTTCTGATCTATCGTCCTGGTTACCGAGTCAAAAAACTCTGTTGCATATTTTTGGCAAAATCATGATGGAGTGTGTACATATTGGTCTAGTGCTCCAGTATCTTATACAAGCAGCAGTGTTTTCTGGATTTTTCTCATAGCTGAAATAAAACTGATAGGTTAATAGTTTCCAGTCTCTGTCTTACCTTTGCCATTATTAAGGGAAACAAAATATGCCCCTTTCCTGTCTTCAATATTGATTCCCTTTTTATAATTTGTTATAAAGTCTGTCTAGAGAAATTATTGTTTCTCTTCTCAGTTAATATAGAATTCTAGTTTGAATCCTTTAAGGCTGCATACGGTACATATGGCTAATGTACTTATCATAACCAAAGATCTTCAAGAAGAGGTCGTTGTAGTTATAAATTATAATATTTGGATTTATCCACATTATGTGGTCTTCTTTCTATACTAGAATTTGCATCAGCTGTATCCTTATGAATGCCAATGTTGGTCTTATGTCAGGACTCCACGGAATATTGTTGTGCAAAGCACTCGTATATAGCCAGCTTTATTTGTTAGCTAGTAAGGGCCTCTTTCTGTACTCTGTGCTCTTCCTGGCTCTCACAGGGAAGTATATTTATACTAAACAGTTGTCTTTTCTAAAATAAATATATGATTGTAAGTATTTAAACACTAAGTGTTTAATGTTCTAATAAGACTCAAACTTCAAACTTCTATCTCTACACTCTCTTCTTGGTTAAAATCCAAGCAGTTAAAACTGAAGACTGACAATGGTCATTTTATTTGTTACAGTGGCTAGAATCAGAACAGTTAAGCTTAGCTGGTCAGTGGTATCCCACTCTGATACTACTTTAAAAACTCATAGTACCTTCAGATATTTTAGCATCACATCCACTTCCCTAACATTCAGTGCAGAAATTGAAAATGTCAGCAGTGCTCAAAGGCTGCAATCAAGATGATATTTTATATACCAGCAAAGCCATCTTTGGCAAAAAATACATTTAACGTATCACAGAATGTAGTCTCCCTCTACTGATTCAAACTGATAACAATAGAATGACTCTATAAACTGTCATAAATAATATTTGCCATCTCATGTTTCATATGTCACTGCCACGTTCTGGCCATTCCTAACCCTGCCAATTGGCAGTAGAAATTCCTTCATGTTAACCTGTACAGACTACAAAATTCTTAATGAAAATGGAAGACCATCTCTTTGATCCTCATCATTGCCCACCTTCAGCTAAGATTTTACCTCTCAGACTAGCTTGATTCAGTGGTACACAGAGATGTAGCCTTAGTTGTGACTCAGACTATCTGAGTTTGAATTTGTCGCTCAGGAGCTGTAAGAATCAGGCAAGAAAGATGAGACTGGAACAGCTTTGTGATCTTGCCCACTTTGGGGAAGAGGTAGTTCCCAGTGACCCATCTACTGCCATGCAAATGGAAGGATGCATAATAACTGGATATGAATGAGAAGACATAGGCTTGGTGCACCCAAGCGAGTGATAGTAGCCTTGTTGGACACACACACACACACACACACACACACATATATATATATATATATATATATATATATATATATATATATATATATTCATGCTTTAGTGGAGTGGGTTGGGCACCTCTGTGGTAATGCAGATGGACATGCCAACAAGCAGCATGAAGAGTTAGGGCCAATAAAAAAAAAAAAAAACGATGGTCTCAGAGATGGATAGCCACCAAGGGGAGTAATTCAGAGTTTCCCCGCTTTGGTAAAACTGAAGCCCATCCTGAAACATGGATGCTTTAGTCTGTGGGGGAGGGGGGGTTAAGCCAGTCTATAAGGTTGTGTTACTGCAGTTATTCATGCTATGCAGCTCATTTGCATAGGTAATACATTCCAGCTACCTCCTCGGTATACAGAAACATACTTATTCTGCAACAATATCATGCAGTAACCTCTGAAATAAGACTGAGCATTTCGCCCTGCATTTGTTTCTGCACTGGCCCCTGAAACTATGTTTCTGACACTCAAAAAAACCCCATAAAAATAGAAAGCACCTCCAAAAAAACTGACTGTATCCAAAAGAGCAAATCACATAGACCCAAAATAACTTTGTGTAGTCTTCAAAATCAAACATTGCTCCACGGACAAGGGGAATTCCTACAGGTTTGCTAATTTCTCCAAAATTTCCTAATAAATAAAATAAATCTGAAGGCTAGTAAAAAGGTTACTAAATTAAATAAGCCCATATAAATAGACAACGGTATAAAAAGAAAGCAAAAATTCTACAGATATCCTGCTCAATAACCTTTTAGGTTTTATTGCATGCTTCTGCAGCTGTGGATAGTTCATAAATAAAATACACCCATGTGTTAAAGAGGTCAAATTTGCACACATACAATACATATACAAATATGTAGATATCTCATAGTTTAGTGCCCTCATAAGGATGGATGTGGGGCCTGGTAGTCAGATAGGGGTACAAACTCAAATAGATACAACTAGAAAGACATGAAGTTAGACAAGAAACTGCTAAACAGTGGTGAGTTTGCCTCCTTTTCAGTGTCACAAATTGTCCTAAAGGGATTGAACTGAGATTACAGACAATGTTGTAACTCTGAGTGCAATAACTTTGTTTTATTAGAGGACAGACCCAAGACAGCCACTATTTAGAAGTATTCTGTGTTTGAACTTTAAAACTATTTTGACTGTAATGGTTAAACAAAATTATTGTATTTGCAGTAATCTGTTAACTTATCCATAAGTTAAAGACTTTTAGTTTAATATCTGTAGAAAAAAGGAAAGTGGAGTATAAATTTCCTATCATATTTACTTGAGGAGATAGACAAGAGAGTAAGAACACAAATAAACAAACTGCTGCACAATGTGTCATTCAAAGAATTCTACTAAAGATTTAAATATGAAAAGGATTTGTAAAACCTTGCTTGTTCAATTCAAGAGCTACTTTCAGAATGGACATACTAGGCAATAAGATGGACTCTGTGAAAGAAGACTGCAGTAAAAAATATAACCTTTGAGGGATATAATTTAAAACAATTCTCAGATCCAAAGTTGAACTAAAAACAAACAGAAATAACAAACTGTACTTACCTAAGTGATAATGTAAATACTTACCTAAGAGAGAATGTAATTTCAGTCAACAGTAAAGTTCAGTCATTAATCTATTCATTCTCATCTTAATGATAAAGAGCTGTCTATGACAAACAATAATTGCAATATTTAGAAATTCATTAAATGAGGATAATTTTCATTTCTTCAATATATAATCTGAATATTTGTTGTTTACCGGTTATTCATCTAAACATCAATATTTTTTTTTCAAAACAAAAATGATTCCAAGATAGACAGAATAGAAAATGCAATGAATGACATAGAAGAAAAACTATGAGGAAGAGGATTTCAGATGGAATTTCTAACTAAACAAAACAACTGGCTCTTGAAGAAAAATAAAAGATTTGGAAACTGGGATCATCAAAATATTTTAAAAATATATGGAGTACAAGAAAAACACAAGGAGAAAACATTGCTTTTAAATACATGGATTCCTAAAATGTTAAACATGCTAGAGAGTTTTTCACTTGATACTGAAAGAGCTCATAGATATTTGTCCACACCTCCAACTTTAGAAGGAGTTTCCCTGGGACCTAAGTTTATCTCCTACCTAGATTAAGTACTTTTCTGAGAACTACATGGGCTGGTCCACCTATAAAACAGGGAAAGCTATAATAAGATTTCACAAAGAACTTTTCTGAGAACTGCATGGGTTGTTACACCTATAAAACAGGGAAATCTATAACAGGATTAAACAATGATTATTTATCAAAGACTGAAGAGCAAAGAAAAATGTGTTTACTTTTCATGAAGGAAATGAAGAAGAAAAACATTAAACCCATCTTTTATTCAAAGCCAGGGTTAAATTTGTCCTGCCTGAAGGAATGAAAATACTAAACTTATTTGACAAAGCAATTGCCTATACAAATTCAAAGAATCTTAAGAAAGAAACTAAATTTATTGAAAAGCAAGACAGAGAGACACGGATGGAAACATGTCCCCTTCAAGATGAAAAATAGTCAAATAATCTGGTAGTTCATTTAAATCTTGCTTATCTGGCAATCTATGCATGGCAAAGTAAAGTGATTCATCTGTATCAATTAACATTCTTCATAAAACAAATAAAAATTATTTTTCATTTTTTTTTGTTTTGTTTTGTTTGTTTCTAAGTCTCTTTTTATAAGATGAACCAGAGGTTTATACAACAGAAGTAAGGTATCCTGAGCTTTGACTGTCTTTAAAAAAGAAAAAAAAATATTAAGTAACTAAAGAATTAAATAATTAAAGTTTAGAGTTTATTTATTTTTGTTCATAACTGGTTATTGCATTATAATTGCTTCCTATCTTTGTCAAGTTTTAAATCTGTTTTTGGGAAGATGGCATTAAAACATTTTTCAACATTTTTAATGCTTAGTCTAGTTACAGTTATATATGTTAAAAATCATATGAATGCCATTAGCTTAAGGGAGATTTTCTGTGCAGTTTCCCTCCATGCTGCTTTTAGATGGTGACTTTGATAATGTAATACAGAGAAATGTGGGCTTACATTTGTCCAGATGATTACTCACAGTTTTATACACACACTTTGCTTTTACATTTCAGAAATGGAGATGTTGAGTCTAACAGTGTTTAATATAAATGTTCTTATCTGTTACTTTCCAAAGTGTGACTGAAATGCAGTCAATGCAGCTAAGACATTGCACCTTCCAGTTTGCATGCAGATGCTTGAGGTACTGATGTTTGCAGCTACTGAGCATAACTACACAGCATAGCAATATTTTATCATTATGATTATTTATTTTCAGTATTACGTGGGAAGATCTAGTAATAGTATCTGAACAAGGCTTGCAGCCTGCTGGGACGAGAAAGAACATACAAACATAATTAAAAATTTGAACATATATACAAAAACCAAGATATGATGCTGTTAGGAACTGCCTATAGATAAATGAAAGCTCCTTTTGTCTGAAATTCAAGAAATAATTATATTTTCAAGTTGTGAATCTACCTAATAACTTTGAATACAGATGGCTTATCTCTTAACAGATATGTTTACTGCAATGAGTAATACTTTTACTGTTTGATCAATGTGCTTTTTGTACCTACAAAATGCCTCTTTCTTGAAGATGCAATCTTATGACTTGCTGACATGGTACATGTGCAGTCGCTTGGCTGTAAGAAATGCAAAAAATTAATTCTAAATATGATATTTTGCAAAGAAATAGATAAAAAGATATTGGTAGGCTTTGCATCAAAGCATTACAGACTGCACTACACATTTATGAAATTAAGCATGTTTAATTAAACTTACAATTATAAATATTTTTTAGAACAGTTATTAGAATCATTTAATGGCAATGCATAATAAACACTGTAATCATATTATGTTCTCAACAAATGTTATTTTGCATGGTTTACATAATGTTTTTGCACCCAATGCTGGAAATCACCTTTTGTCATGAAATTACTCAGTGATATCATAGCAGTTTTCAGGTGGTGTATTACTGACTGCATTCCAATAAAATACTGTTCAAATATCATCTTTATAACGTTATGAAGAAATGTATGCTATATGAATGAAATGAGTGGGACTAGTGAAAACAGAACTGATATTATAATTGATTAACTTAGTCATGTAAGCCTTGGTTTGATTCTATCAGGTATCATTGCTAGTTACATATATTATAAATTATTGAATTAAAATGTATGAGATATTGAACTAGTAATCACAGGTATATGAAAATACAGAGCACCTACATTTACACAAACAACTTTATGGCAGGGTATATCTAATAAATTAATATATAGAATAAATACATATTCTTTTATGTTTTAGGAACTGAACTTATCATATGTAGACTTAGGAAGATAATGAATGGAAGCTTTAAAATGTGATTGATAAGTAAGTCTGATCTGACAGCATAATTCAGAACTGGAAATTATATTTCTTTTCTTTTTTCTTTTTTTACAAGTTTATAAAAGATTGCATTCATTGCATTCTCAGTATTGTATGCGTTGATTGTTAAAAACAATTATTAAAATCCTCTATTCACATTTAGTTATGTAGTATGACTGTCTTTCGGCTTTTTCCAGTTAGGGATCACTACAGCGGAACTCCAGTCCGCTAATGATTGGCAGTGAATTTTTACAGTGTGGAGTTGCTAGCCCAGCACCCAACCTTCAAAGAAGGCACACCCACACAAGCACGCACCTACCTGCATGTCTTCAAAGTCACTTGACTGTGGGGAGGACATGCAGACTCTGCACAGAAGGAGCTCCAGCCAAGAATCAAACCAGAGAACCTCTTGTTGTGAGGCAACAAAGCTAACTGCTGCACCACTGTGGCCTCCATTTACTTATGTAGTATGCAATATTTGAAATAATTTGTTCCATTGAAAACTTTTAAAGTTCTATATATCAGACAAAGCTGTGAAGACCTAGATTCTTCTCATTAGTTATCAATGACATAAACAATAATACAAAAAAAAAAGATTATATTATTTTCATCAAACCCATATAATTCAGGAAGAAATTCATATGTTTCAAGGCAAATACTTCAAAACACTTGTAAATTCATGTTTTAATAAAAAACAGAAAGATAGTTCTATTGAGAGGAAAAAAGTTTATTATGCCTTAAGTTTTGTGTTCTGACTCATATTCAAAAAATGTGTTCTCTCTAATTGTTATAGAATATAAAAAAAAAGATTTTAAAACATGTGGACGTATATTGGATCTCAGGGATGGGAACTAAAATAGTGACAAGAATATTATAAATAATGATTAATAATATGAAAATTTGATTGATTGTGGGAATATATTTTAATTAGATTTTGAGAAAAGAAGATTTAAATGAGCAGAAGGGATCTGAAACATCAGCAGTTGCAGAAGCTTTGAAAGGTTGGATTGAGGAAACAATCTAAAAGACATAATAAACTTGTACATAGTTGAATTTTTTTTTGTACATTATGAATGTTGCTTTTGATACACAAAGAAGAATATATAGAAAATATATTTTGAATGGCTTGATCATTAAGTCTAAAGAAAACAGTGTTTTACCATGCCCTGACTCAGATCACAATGTTGATATTAATTTAAGAATACCATAATCTGTGCCTAAACTGAAATAATTTAAAGATTAGTTAAACAAAGAAACTGATAACTTTATGCAATCCAGTAATAGTGACAATGTTGATCTGATTAGTTTTGGAGATTATGTGTAAATATATTTACCTGGTAAAATTAATAAAGTGTAGTGTCAAATGAAAAGAAATGAATGGTATAAGGAACTGGAAAACATTCAAGAAAAGGTTATTTCAGACCAAATTAAAATCACAACAAGTTGATAAATATATAATTTCTTTAGTTAAGAAGATAAATAAGGAATATAAAACTATCTTAAATTGTAAACTGGACATAGCATTAGAAAAAAGTGAAACTATAATGTTATGTCAATATTTCTAAAGAAGTCAACAGATTAGTGAACAGATTAAAAATAATATAGAAAGGATCACAAATTTAAAGGATTTTAAATTCAGGTCTCAAGGCTAAAGCAACTCCACATTAAAAATATTTTGCGGACTTTCAAGAAATATTGATGATATTAGTAATATAGAATTTAACAAGGCAGATAGTTTATTTGAAAGCTTCTCAAATGAAAATGTTTCTTATAAATTATTTAAAAAAAACAGGAACATGCAAAACTTTAATTTAAGCTGATATCTTTTGTAATTATCAAGGACTAAATTAAGACATGGAATAAAAATAAAGCACCACATATAGATGTTTTAATTTTAGAATTATAAAAATCGATACTCCCACAATATGTTACATTTTTAGAAAAGACATTTGATCCGATGCATGACAAAAACAAAATAATTTGTTCAAGAGAATATGTTATCTCATCAGTTTTAACTCACTCAAGCCTATAATGCCTTTTTTGTATATTTCATATCTCCTTTATGATGTCCATAACCTTTTTTGTCTGGCTTTTTTAACTAAGTGAAGTAAAATCTAATAATAGACAGTATTAGAAAGGGGAAGGCATTATTAACAAAATGACAGTAAGATTGTTAGTCTAGGATATCCTGCAGTGGGGAAATTAATCTTTATTTGCCACTTATTATTCATATTTTCATGTTTATGATCATGCGTTCTTAACTGAGAAACCTACATTTTATTAAGGTATATGATGTTAAACACCAAAGTGGGAAAAAGACAATTCACTGCCAGTGCTGGTTTATATCACATTATACTGTTATTGCGAAAATAAGCAATACTTCTACATACTTAATACTTTAAAAACAAATGGCTTACAAAGTGTTGCATGACATCAGGTGAAACCGTAGATGTTGAAAAAAAAAGCTGTCTTTGACATTTGCCTTGTAAGTTGCACATCTTCAGAGATATCCAATATTATTTGTATCATTAATTATACAATTAAATATTTGTTTTCATATTTTTTCTGTAAATATCTATATCTATATCTATATCTATATATATATATATATATATATATATATATATATATATATACTTGCAGATAAATTTCTTGTTGTCATGTGAAAACTTATGTCTGGCTAGCAAAAATGTTCTAACAATATTATTTTATTTTTATTTATTTATTACACTTGTTTACAGTGAAAGTCCACTGGGCCAAAAAAAGCCCATTTTCAGTGGAGGCCCAGGGAGAAAAGCTCTGACAAGAACATAGTTAGAGAAAAAAATAAACATTAATTGGTGCAGAAGTAGAAAGAGTGCTACACATAGTGATTACAGTAATATATGCAGAATATATACATAAAAGCAGGAATTTAGTTGGTTTGATTACAATAATATATACAGAATATATACATAAAAGCAGGAATCTAGTTAGTTTGATTATAGTAATACATACAGAATACAAACATAAAAGCAGGAATGTAGTTGGTTGCCAGATGAATTCAATCAGACAGGTATAAACAGAGACAGATTTTTTGGCATTATTGTAACAGTATGAACAAGTGATGAAAAAATAATAATTATGGAGAAAATATCATCAGTTAGCAGTAGCAGAAAGCATAGGAGTTTAGTTATCATATAAGGAGAAGGAACAGGTTAGGTTATAGAGCAGCAAAATAAATACGGGTTGCATAAGTTTCAAGATATGAAAACCTGTGACAGTTTAGAAACAATATAATTTGAGGTTTGTATGTATTATACTATATTACAATATTTATGGAAAAGACTATGTTTACACTGACTATTATCAATGTAAAGAGTGCTTATTATGGATAACATTGTTATTTTTGCAGTTTTAATAGCTTTTATTGTTCACAAAGTATTTATATTTATCGTTTCCTTTAAGATTATTTTTCAGAAAATGGTCTGGGTAGCTATATATGTGTAGGCTGCTAGATATGTGACAGTCCGTGGGTCTATATTATATTATGAAAATCCTTTTAAGCGAATGCGAAAACACTGACACATATTGCACGAACTGCGAATATGCCGAACGTACTAAACCAAGAAATACAAAAAAATCAAATCCCCATAGTCAGCCAACTCCACCTCCCACTACATACTGCCTACCCAAACAAAATAAACCACATACATACACTGACCAAAACCCTACTTCTAACCCTAAAGTAAAGCACCAAAACCCTACTTCTAACCCTACACTAAACCTTACATACATTACTATCTATGCACTTACCTTAACCCACACCCTAACCCTAAGGTCTGTAACTATCGCACACTTACCCTACAGTGACATACCAAAACAAAACAAAGAATCCACACACATACATTTAACGAAACCCTAATTCTACCCCTACACTAAACCTTACATACATTACTATCTATGCACTTACCTTTACCCGCACCCTAACCCTAAGGTCTGTAACTATCGCACACTTACCCTACAACGATATACCAAAACAAAACAAATAATCAACACACATACATTTAACAAAACCCTAATTCTAACCCTACACTAAACCTTACATACATTACCTATCTATGCACTTAGTATAAAACTTATACTCAGACTTAAAAACAAAAGCGATAGCGGAAAAACTGCTTGACACGAGCCTCTTGTAAAAAGTAAAACCTTTTAATGTTAGCGCTTTTGAATGGGCAAATACTCAAACTTCATCAGACAATACATGTCGATGTTTTCACATTCGCTTAAAAGGATTTTTGCTATTATAATATAGACCCACAGTCCGCACACCATAGGTGTTATGAGTTAAAACAGGATACAATTTAGAGTTGTGCAGCTCATATAGTCCAATCCTCTTACCAAATGTTGGCTATAAAATTTATATTTCTATTTTAGCTATCAAGATTGAAAAATAGTACAGCTACATTTAATAATAACGATCAAACATGATTTAATATTATTAAAGTAAACTTATGAAAATATAAAATAATCTGATAGATTATACAAATAATTTAAAAATATCTCTTATTAGTCTGAAGCAAGAAGAAAGCTATTTATTCTTTAAACTGGACTTACTTAAATAAAACTCGACAAAAATGCTCTGAAAAGAATTATGGAATTTTTCTCATCTTTCTGGAATCCCTAAATCATATCTCAAAATCAATAGCTTTCTATCACAGGATGAAAATATTAATAAGGGTACTAAACAAAGGTGTTCTTTATCTCTATTATTTTATATTATTATATCAAACTTTTTGCTAATCTTATAAGATCTAATAGCAAAATAAAATAGTTTGAAATACTCCTTTTTTGCCTTCCTAAAAGTCAGATATTTGCAGATAATATTTTACTAACAGTAGATTGTGTTAATCGTAATTTGCATCTAATTCTAGAATCTATAAATTTGAAAGGATTTCTAAATTAAAATATAAATCTGAAAAAACAGAAGTATTAACAAATAATAAATATTTAGATAATATCAATCAACCATGTATTTCTGATTAGATTAAGCAAATGATCAAGGACCCTATTCAAAAAGGTTACCATGAGGTGTTTACCTCACGTTAACCATTTCTGATTCAGAGACAGCTCTACCATGGTGCTGCAAAAAGAAGGTATGGAGCACCATAGTGATCTGTCTCTGTGGTCATGCTAAATTCTAGTGAGGCATTCTGAGAAGAGAAGCATGCTAATTAGCCATGTGCTCACCCTCAGAACTGCATAAGTTAGGGCATTTACATGGCAAAGCAATTCAGATAATTGCTCAGCTGTGTAAATTTGAAAAGGCAATCCTGTTTGTTTGTGGTAATGAACATGGTCAAAATCTCATGTTTATCCATCATGGTAGAGGTAAGTGTCAGGAAGACTAGCAGTTAGTCAGTGTGTGTGTGTGTGTGTGTGTGTGTGTGTGTGTGGCTGCACTTGTCAGTCTATGTGGGAGTATGTGTCTATATGGGAGGTCACAGTATGGAGTTAGTGAGGGGTAGGGTAGGTAGGTGTGTGTGTGTGTGTGTGTGTGTGTGTGTGTGTGTGTGTGTGTGTGTGTGTGTGTGTGTGTGTGTGTGTGCATGCAAATGTGTATGGGGAAGGGGGCTGTCATACCTCCATACTCCCCTAGACTAATGAGCAAATCCTGCAACAATGGGGGAACACTAGCTACCCGACAGAACTCCTTCATACTGTACATACACTTGGGTCAGGGAACACTGGGCAGCAGAGCTAACTATACACATTGTGCCACAATAAGAGATGACTGGGGGACACTAGGGTTTCTTCTCATAACATGTCTTAAATGCACTTATAAAAAATAATAACATTTGGGTCAGGAAGCACTAAACACCAAGGAAACTTTAAATAGAGTGTTTAAAGACACTTAAAAAGCTTTAAATTCTGTACTCATCCCATCTCCCACACAGGATATTAGCCTGCTCACCTGAACTAGACACCAAGGAGAACACAGCATAATAATTAAAACTTAAAAAAAAATTTAAATTACAAATGAAGAGGGACGCTTCAAACCCTGCACCTGTGACACATGAAAGAACAGCATTAAATTGCTACATTAACTGCTAAGGTAGCATATCAAGGGTTTTTTTTTAATACTATAAACAGTTCATGAGTTTTTTGGAAAAGGGACACGGCTCATATAAGCATACCTCTCAGCCTCAAAGTGCAAGAACTTTAGGCAAAGCCAAAACAAATGTGGGTACAAAGACACACTATCAGGGAAAAATCGTAATTATTCCTCTACTTTTAGAGGAATAGCAGCTTCTGCAGTACCATTTATTTACTGAAGGAGATGAGGTGTGAAACTTTAATATCTAGCATTGACTGTCTGTCATCATCTGTGATCTATGAGGGCAGGAAAAAGAAGACATTGGGGATGTTCTGACAACATAGGGTTGGTTTTATGGTGTGTGTGTGTGTGTGTGTGTGTGTGTGTGTGTGTGTGTGAGTGTTTAATTGTGTGTATGTTTGTGGAAGAATGAATGGGGTGCCTGTGCAATTGTGATGCATGGGATAACAGTGTTAACTACCACAGGCAACTGCTGATCTGCACTTGTGTAGTTAAAAGTGATTCAGTGACATGCAAATTACTCAACAATGAAGTTGGTCCTCATTGCAGCTAATATATTGCTGAATCACAAATCTCTGCATCATGTAAACAGCTTATTTACCATGAGTGGTGGGACTGTTTCTGAATCTTTGAGCAAATATTTAGGTATAATACTAGATAATAGCTTAGGAGATATTACCAAAATTAATTTTGAAAAATTAGAACAAGATGTCACCGTTTTAATGCAAATATAGAATACATATTTTTTCATTTGAAGACAGATTGCATTTGATTTAAGACAATTTTCCTTCCAAAATTATAATACATAATTCAAGCTCTTTCATTAAAGTAAAATAAATGAATTAAAAAATAATTAAGATCATTTTAAATTTGCTATATCTTCCAAATAAACCAATAATTACTTTGAAACACCATATTAGATCTTCAGATGACAGAAGTATTTGCTTTCCTGAAAATGAAACTTAGATCTTGTTTATTGTTAATACAATGTTTGTAATTCAGAATCCCTTGTTTATGAAGTCTCTGTTGGAACTTCATAGATGAAAATGCATTTATTAATTTTAAACTAAAACCCACATTAAATGCACACAATATAATTAGTAATGGTTTAACTTTGTAAAGAGTTATTTAAAATCTCAAATTACAACTCCCTTAGGATCTTCTTATAATAACAATTTCTCGCAATTATTTTCAAAAATTACTTATAGATGCAGGAGTACATGAATTAAAATTGATTTCTATATTCTTCTGTTTTAGATGGTGCAAATTTGAGTAAGATGTTATCATTAAAATAATGTAATTTGGTATTTTAGTTTCATTTTCAAAGGGGCATAAAATCTACTTCTCACGTGCAATTATTAATTCATATAATTTAAATATAAATTAATCCATCCTAATCCAAAATATTAGAAAATAGCTGCAAATTAAAATACAAAGTATATATATTAATAACATGGAATTATTCCTCCCCAAGTAGAATCTATGACCCAAAATCATCTCAGGAAAACTATCAAAGTCTAGTGGGAGATTATCAAGAATATACAAATCAGTCAGCTTTTAATAAAAACATTAATGACAGAAAATATATGGGAAACGTCAATTTAGAATTTTCACAAAGATAATAAAAAATTATTTTGCTCTCATCTGCTTCACCAGCCTTGTCATTGTTTCAAAAGACATTTGCATGGAAATAATATACACACACACACACACAGATCATTCCTTACTCCTTGTAACATAAGTACAATATAAGAAGCTCAGAGATCTGACTGTTGGAAATATATTAATCTGGTAAAAACTGATTAGAAACATAGTTTTAGAACTGTGAAATATTAAGGAGTTTTGGTTAAAGGTTACTAAAACATCTTAAAACATGAAAAATATATTTCACAAAATTTCAGAAAGCAATTCAGACTTACATCCTCAGATTCAGTTATGACATTCTTACAAAGTATACTACACATTTATATTCATATGACTATTATTATTATATTTATTTAATAAAATTAATAATTGTATCCAATATGTATAGTTTGTTGGTGTATTCTCTGAATCCATTTTATCAAATTCATTTCATTCTGCAACATAACTGGTTAAAAAAATTAAACTCCTGAAAGGATGCTCTATGTGTCCTCCATTTCTTTGTAATAACCTTTCTGGCAATAGCCAGTAAACTCCATAATAAAGCATATTAACATTTTTAATGCACTTAAGAATTACAGTATTAAATAAGACTACCTATTTTAAGAGATGTTATTTTGGCAGACAACAGTGCTTAACACTGCCATTCTTAAGAGCAACAAAAATATTAACATTCACATAGCAGACTACACAAATCACAGAACATCCAAAAATTTGTAAAAGGAAAACAAACTCCTTTTGCAATCTATAAATAATGATGGGAATTAAATAAAGCTTACACAATACTTTTTATCATGTGCACAGCAAGTTTTAGATTCAGTAAGCTCTGTGTAGCAGCTCATAATCACGGACAATGATGCGCAAATATGGAAACTTTTGTGGAATGCAAATTTCAGCATAAATTGCTGAAATGTATACTAATGAAGCAAATCAACAAGACTAAGCAATCCAATGACCTATAATGAAACCATGCAGACTCCGTGTACATGTCGGCAGTTGATTTGAAAACAAGGGTAAGTAAAAGTCCTGAAATATTGACCAAACTGACTCTAAGAGGTAACACCACACATATTATGGGCTAAGGACAAACTGTGCAAAAGTATAAACTGTGGATGCCAGAAAATGCCACCATAACTTCCATGACATAAATGCACCTTTGGTCCCCCCACCTCCAAATGAAGACTAAACTTTTATATAATGCAGGCTACTAACTTGTTCTAAATGCATGAGACAGAGTATTGTAATGTACTGTAACCACTATGGAATATGTATCACATATTTAGGTAAAGTAATACTCTGCCTTGTGCTTACAACATTGTGCTCCCATGCAGTTTCCCTGCTTACACGACCACTAACCATGTAGATTCTGGGCTGTCAGCATGGCCATTATGCAAATGAGGCCCAAACTCAGCACATTTGTTGAATCACAAAAAGAGTAACCCTGTAGGGGTGCTCACATCATGTAGGCAAATACACAGTGTTTTTGTTTCCAATGGACATCAACAGTGAGTAATGACATTGAGGGGGGGGGGGGGTGTCAGCTTCCCTTTTTTTTTTTTTAACACATTTGCATGTTGGCGTTCTTAGGACACCAGTGGGAAAAGGAGCAATAAATGGCTAGTTTTAATGTGGTTGTTATGTAACTATTCCTGTGGCAGCATGTTTATATGTAGGGCTACAGTCTCAATCGTCCTGAGTTTGAGAATAGGATGTACCATCTTTTCTGCAAATTTTACATTCCATGTCTTGCAATATCAGGAAAACAGTGATAAAAATATGAATTTTTCTTATTTTTCCCTTATTTATGCAATGGTGCTCACAGCTGTGCAAATGTGTATAGTGCACTACTAAGTACTCAGCAGGTGTGTTAAATTCATGCTAATTACAGCCTAAGCAGATGAATTGCATCTTAATTAGCCGGTCCCACACAGAGGACCTATTCAACAAATGTATAAAGTATCCATGTAGCCTACAGTCTTATTTTCCCTTAATACGTCAATACTATTGGAGCAGAGACTTGGAAATTTTAACTGACATAATACAGTCATGGTGGTAGTCAGAAACAGAACAGCTTTATTCACCAAGGTTAAGAGCATTTGTTCTTTTGATTTAGGAACTTCATCAGAACCATTTAAAATAATTTCAAAACATTTAAATATCCTCTTAAATCATCTGAAACCCACCCATCAATTATTCAATTACCCTGACATCATAATTCTTTAACTTTAAAATAGGATTTCAAGAAATAGATTCATTTAAGCCATTAAACACTGTTGCATTAGTTAACAATTGTCATTTCACTTCTCTACAATTTAAATGATCTTCTAAAACATATCTTTGTTGGCCCAGAAGCATCTGTTCTAATACAATATGTTTTAGAAGAACATTTAAATGTTTTGAAATTACTTTAAATGGTTCCGATGAAGTTCCTAAAACAAAGGAATGAAAGCGCTTAACCTTGGTTAATAAAGCTGTTCTGTTTCTGACTACCACCGTGACCATTTTTTTGTTTTAAGTTTTAAGTTATAGTTTGTGTAATTTTGTGATATTGTTAAGTGACATACTGCTATGGGTTGCTGCAGCCATTCTATATCTGTATGTGCTAGAAGCTGAAGCCAATGATACTGGTGCGGCTGACAATAGGCCTAGGCTGAAAAGGAAAAGAGTGCTCAGGCCCAAGGTACATTTCCAGGTGCTACATAAGCTGGAGACTGTAGAGCACTGCCTGGTGGACAGGGACACATTACAAGAACTCAGTGAGCTCTGCCACCCTTGACTCAAAACCAGAGCCAACCGAGGGGAACCGATCCCTGTGGAAACTAAAGTATGTGTAGCCCTTAAAATATTAGCTACAGGTACTTTTCAAAGACCAGCGAGGGACATGATGAGTGTGTCACAGGCATCAGCATCCAGGATCCTCCCCCATTTCCTGGATGCTATGCTCATACATGCCAGTGAACACATCTATTTTCCTCCTTCTGCTAAGGATAGGGTGAGCAATATGCAACAGTTCTACCAGGTAATACACTACCCTAAAGTACTAGGTGCCATAGATTGCACTCATGTACACATCAAGACACCACCTGCTGATCAGGGTAGAATCTACCTTAACTGCAAGGAATACCACTCCATCAAGTGCCAAGTCGTGCAATACCCAAGGGATTATCCTGAATGTGTTGGCTGGCAACCCTGGCAGCTATCATGACTCCCATATCTGGCACACATCACAGATGTACCAGATGTTTCCTGGGGGGGCATCCCACAGGGCCATTTACTGGGGGATACTGGCTAAGCCCTGGAACCATGAATATGACACCCATCAGAGGTGCACACACACACATGGAAGAATGCCATAATGGGGCACACACACTCAGACTAGAAACATCACAGACCATGTGTTTGGGCTGCTGAAGTCACAGTTCCATTACCTAGATATATCTGGTGGAGCCCTGCAGTATAATCCATGCACTTGCACACAGATATTCACAGTACTTGCTATGCTCCACAATCTGATCCTGTGGAAGCAGATGCAGCAGAATCAGCAAGGTGAGGGGCCACACATCCCCCCACCAATGCCTAGGTCACCCAAGACACAGCCACAGGAGGAATCTGAGGAGGAACCACCAGCTGATGTCCCTGTAGGCAGATGTAGGCGTGCTCAATATGTCCTTGCTTTGGCTAAGAGACAATGCATAGCACATTCACTGGCCACCTACGAACCTAATACCTATTCACATATATTAAAACTGATGCCAGGCAACTCACGCAACCTTACCTATCCATTGGCTGTGTACTGTTTGCATTAGATAGAGTCAGCCTTGAACTAAAGGTGTGTCAACTGCTGCATTTGTAAGATAATTCCTTAACTTAAACTGTATTCTTGAAGATTATTACAGCATATCCTTGCATCTCTTAACTTGGTACAGTAAGCAAGTAAACAGTGCTAGACATGTACAGAAATAACATTAACATTGGACTACAGACACTTATTTTACTAATATGTGTCCATTTGTAATAAGTAGGCCTCAGGCATGAATCATTCATACAGTCATATCTTTGCATAATACTGGTAAATCTTTCAAGAGAGAAGTTAGAAAGTTAGGCTACACATTGCAGTTTCTAATTTCAGACTTGTTTGTGTCATAATAGTAAGTTTACTTTGTTCCCCACTCCCAAAAGAGGAGTGTACCCTTGTACTTGCCATAACAGTAACTCAGTTATGCTACCCCCAAATCCACAGTATATGAGTGTTTATGCGACAGTTAATTTCCTCTCACATTTTAAGGACAGTTATATAGGATTGCTTACACACTGCATGCATTAGGTAACTGATGAATCACCAACAAACACCCACATGTAAGACAGAGAGAGATATTTGTAACCAAGTTGTGTGACTACTAACTGCTCTATCTTCAAATATAATACAGAGAATTACTAATATAATATACAGCCCATGGTTTGACAGCAGTGTACATTCTTATGCAGTTGGTTGTGTGATGAATAACAAGGTTCTAGGCTGGCAAACTGCTTCTGTTTCAAAGAGGACCAAGACAGCTATCCTGGTTGCTGAAGCTGTATTGCTGTGAGGGTTCTAATCCCAACATAACTAGAAATGTTGGAAACGTACTATCAATTGGTAGTGTGGTTTTACAGACTTTGCTTATGTGCCCCATACTTTTAATATTTATCTTCTTTGTCTTGTTTTAATTCCACATTTGCAAGATGTGCCACATCTAGGAAACATTTTTAAGAAAGGTTTTCTAGTTTGTGCTAAATATTGGAAGGTGAGATGATGACTAAGGAGTGGAAAAGAAGTGCACTGGTACTGATTTTTAAGAATGAGGGTGATGTGCAGGACTGTAGCAACTACAGAGGGATAAAAGTGATCAGCCAGACCATGAAGTTATGGGAAAGAGTAGTGGAAGCTAGGTTAAGAAGGGAGGTGATGATTAGTGATCAGCAGTATGGTTTCATGCCAGGAAAGAGCACTACAGATGCGATGTTTGCTCTGAGGGTGTTGATGGAGAAGTATAGATAAGGTCAGAAGAAGTTTCATTGTATCTTTATGGACTTAGAGAAATCATATGACAGAGTACCTACAGAGGGAGTGGCAGAGAACTATATAAGAGTGGTACGAAATATGTACGAGGGCAGTGTGACAGTGGTGAGGTCTGAAGTAGGAGTGACAGATGCATTCAAGGTGGAGGTGAGATTATATCAAGGATCAGATCTAAGCCCTTTTTCTATTTGTAATGGTGATGGACAGGTTGACAGATGAGATCAGACAGGAGTTTGCAGATGACATTGTGATTTGTAGTGAGAGCATGGAACAGGTTGAGGAGACCATGGAGAGGTTATGCTCTAGAGAGGACAGGAATGAAGGTCAGCAGGACTAAGACAGAATATATGTGTGAATGAGAGACATGACGGAGGAATGGTGAGGATACAGGGAGTAGAGCTGGCGAAGGTGGATGAGTTTAAATACTTGGGATCAACAGTACAGAGTAACAGTGAGTGTGGAAGAGAGGTGAAAAAGACAGTGCAGGCAGGGTGGAGTGGACAGAAAAGAGTGTCAGGAGTGATTTGTGACATATGGGTACCAGTATGTGTGAAACGGACGGTCTACAAGATGGTAGTGAGACTGGCTATGTTATATGGGTTGGAGATGGTGGCATTGAGGAAAAGACAGGAGTCAGAGCTAGAGGTGGCAGAGTTAAAGATGTTAAGATTTGCATTGGGTGTGACAAAGATGGACAGGATTAGAAATGAGTATATTAGAGGATCAGCTCAGGTTGGACGGTTTGGAGACAAAGCAAGAGAAGTGAGATTGTGTTGGTTTGGACATGTGCTGAGGAGGGATGCAGGATATATTGGCAGAAGGATGCTAAGGGTGGAGCTGTCAGATAAGAGGAAAAGAGGAAGGCCTAAGATAAGGTTTATGGATGAGGGGAGAAAGGACATGCAGGTGGTTGGTGTGACAGAGCTAGATGCAGAGGGCAGGAAGAAATGGAAACAGATGATCCACTGTGGCGACCGCTAATGGGAGCAGTCAAAAGAAAAAGAAGAAGATCTAGTTTGTGTGAAGTGCAGCATTGCAGAAACTAGGAAAAAACACATGAGATGTATGTTGGACTGCCACCAACAGAAATAGGATACATTCAGTTATTGCTCTCAGTCATTGGGAAATCCCAGCCTGGAGTAGAAATAGGAGTGTAATAATAATAATAATAGCAGTTATATATTGCATATTAGTAAATCTCAGATGTTATCAATACAATGCTCGTTTGCGCACTTTTTACCTATGTGCAAACAGGTAAAGAGGCAAATGTGCATGCACGTACACTTAATTATCCATAGCCTAAATCCTATGCTTCTTGCACATTATGTATGTGTATGTGTGTGTGTGTGTGTGTATGCATGTATGTATATGGCTCTAATTTTAAAGCTCAAAGTTTCAAAACTTCAAATTTCTTATGGCCAAGACCATAAGATAGAAGTTTTGAAACGAAAACTTTGAAAAAAAAACTATTGTATGGGGGTCAAGCCACCCTGCACCCCACCCCCACAACCCCTGTTAATTAAATATACCAATTCCAAGATCATACTACAGTGAGGAAAATGGTAAATTTCTTGCTCCCCGTTGTATGGAGATCTCCATTTAAACAGAAGTTTCAAAACTTTGATGTTATGGTCTCAACCTTAAGAAATTCAAGGTTTTGAAATTTTTAGCTTTAAAGGTAGACCCATAACACTGAATTTCATAACATTGAGACCATAACATTGAAACTTCAAAACACTGAAAACCCAAAACATTGAAATCTCAGAACATTGAAAGTGTGATTCATAACATTGAAAACTACATTGCACAAGTAAATGAGATCCCCTCCACCTACAACAACACCTAACTAACACACTTTCTACTACATTGCAAGCCCCTCTGCACCCCCCCAGGTGAGAGACTCTGCCCCCACACCCCCCATAAATTAAATATACCAACTCCAAGGTCACACTACAGTGGAAACAAGTTAAGTTCCTAAGGACTTTTTTTCCACTGTAGTGTGATCTTGGAGTTGGTATATTCAATTTATGGGTGGTATGGGGGTAGAGCCTCCCACATGGGGTGTGCATGAGGGCTTGCCCCCCCTGCAGAAATGTAGTAGAAAGTGTGCTTGTTAGTTAGGTGTTGTTATAGGTGGAGAGGATGTTATTTACATATGCATTGTAGTTTTCAATGTTATGAAGCACACTTTCAATGTGCTGAATTTTCAATGTTTTGGGATTTCAGTGTTTTTGGATTTAGATGTTTTAGTCTCAATGTTATGAAATTCAACATTATGAAATTTCAGTGTTATGAAGCAGACCCACCCACCCACACATCTATCTATCTATATATATATATATATATATATATATATATATATATATATATATATATATATATACACACACACACACACACACACACATATATACATGTATGCATATATGATATGTTTTTATTGCTTTACATTTCTCAGTCCTTTTGTCTAACCTAAAACTACATCTGGAAACATTGCAAACTGAGGGCACAATATAATTATATGTACATATATTTACAATCCATCAATTTGTTTCCCCACCACCAACCAAACCAGCAATCAGTGTAACCTCGGGGTCTCCTTAATATTTCAACACATATATCAATCACAGTACAAAGTGTAATATATAATGTTGTGTGCTCCCTCATCAACAGGGCCATTCAATGGTGCTCACAGGCTTGTTCTGCCAAACACAAACAGCCATATATGATCAATAAGGGTACTTGTGTTTTACACAGCTAGGCGTCTAAACAGTATACTTCTGTTAGGCTACTAGCCTCAGATGTCACTAAGAAGTGATGTGCCCATGCAGGGCTCCCAAGTTGTTGCTCCCTCATGGCTTGCTGATGTCATCTACTGTAAGTTCACCTGTGCTCTTAGATACATCAGACGTGCTGTGGCTCTTGCATTAATTACTGTGTTGTGTAGTCTGTGCACTTAGATAAGTAGGGGTTTGGTTCTCACTGCAATAGACTGTGCATATGTGTGTGTGTGTGTCTCCATAAAGAAGAATCAAAGTGTGTATCCCAAACTGACTTCTCCAATGGCATGTTTCTGCAGTGTTTTTGTGCTTGCACAAACATCCATTTCAAGAAGGCACCCAACCTCTTGTCCCCCACATGGCCTGCTGATGTAATCTACTATAAGATCACCTGCAGTCCTGTTAAAGTCAGACTTATGCTGTGGCATGTGCGCAGAGTGCTGTTTTCTGTAGTCTGTGTACCTTAGATTGCTAGGGGTTCTATTCTTGCTGAAGTCAGGTGTGTGTGTGTCTATAAAGAAGAGTGGAGTGTGTATGTCTGACTTCTCCAATGACAGTGTTTTGGTGCTCGCACAAACATCCATTTCAAGCAGGCCCCCAATCTCTGGTCCCCCCACATGGCCTGCTGATGTCATCTACTATAAGATCACCTGCAGTCCAATTAAAATCAGACTTGTGTTGTGGCACATGTGTTAAGTACTGTGTTCTGTAGCCTGTATACCTTAAATAGGTAGGTGTTCTGTTCTTGTTGATGTCAACTGGTTGTGTTTGTGTGTGTGTGTCTATGAAGAGTGGAAGTGTTTATCCCTAACTGAATTCTCCAATGGCACTGTTTTGCAGTGTTTTGGTGCTTGCACAAACATCCATTTCATCTACTATAAGATCACCTACAGTCCTGTTAAGATCAGACTTATGTTGTGGCCCATGAATTAAGTACTATGTTCTGTTGTCTTTATAGTTAGACAAGCAGGGTTTCTATTTTACTGAAGTAAAGTGTGTGTGTGTGTGTGTGTGTGTGTGTGTGTGTGTGTGTGTGTGTGTGTGTGTGTGTGTGTGTGAATAAAGAAAAGTGGAAGTATGTATCCCTATCTGACTTCTCCAACAGCATGGTTTTGCAATGTTTTGGTGCTTGCACAAGCATCCATTTCAAGCAGGCCTCCAACCCCTTGTCCCCCACATGGCCTGCCGATGTCATATACTATAAGATCACCTGCAGTCCTGTTGAAACCAAGATTGTGCTGTAGCATGTGTGTTAAGTACTGTCCTCTGTAGTCTGTGTACTTTAGATATTTAGGGGTTCTATTCTCCCTGAAGTCAACAGTTGTGTGTGTGTGTGTGTGTGTGTGTGTGTGTGTGTGTGTGTGTGTGTGTGTGTGTGTGTGTGTGTGTGTGTGTGTGTCTATAAAAAGTGGAAATGTATATCCCTAACTGACTTCTCCATGGGCAGTGTTTTGATATTGCAAAAACATCCATTTCAAGCAGGCCTCCAACCTCTTGTACTCCAAATAGCCTGCTGATGTCATCTACTATAAGATCATCTGCAGTCCTATTAAAATCAGACTTGTGCTGTGGCACATGTGTCAAGCACTGTGTTCTTTAGTCTGTGTACTTAGGGGTTCTATTCTCAATACAATCAACTGGGGGTTGGAGAGGTGGTGTGTGTGTCTGAGCTGTTACTGGACATTACACAAAGAGTATTTTACAGCAGCCTATGGAACACTGTTCTATGCATATTCCTCATTCCATTGTTTTTAGCCAGTGTTATGAAGTGAAATGTCCATCTGCTGCTTTTACTTATGTAATAAAAAGTATAGTTGAGTTTTTTTTGTTACTATGATTAATTTTGGAAAATACTGAGCTGCTTTTGACTCTGTTGCCTATGTAATATTATGAGCAAATTGTCAATTACTGCATTTACTCTGTTGCAGTTGTGTTGCCTGCACTATACACTTGATTCACACTGGATGAATCCAGTTCAGTTCAACTATTAAACATCATGACACATGATTTCTGAGAAAACACCCCTGTACCCTTGTGCCTGGAGTGTACACTAGAACTATATATTTGAAGATAACTTTTTCTGGTCTCATTTCAAGCTTTAGCAGTGTTTCATTGTCTTAGCTGCCGTGGTCTTGTTTGTGTGCAGAGAGCTTAACTGATTGTGGTTGTAGATGTAGAAAAAACAATACAATTATTTTCCATTACAATCGGCCAATGCTATCGAGCAGAGCAGATCTTCAGCAGCTCAATATATCTGGTCAAATTTCAGTTAAACAAGCAGTAATATCACATCTTATCTCTCCACAACAGTACTATAGATCCCACTTTGGATAGACCTCCTACTGTACTCCTGATATGTTAGTCCCCCTAAAATAGCACCATATCACATGCCCCCATTATTTTTTCATTCTCTATGCAGATACCAGGATCCCACCTCACATTAGAGCTGTCAGGTCCCCTGTTTTTCTTCTGCTAGCCTAGTTGACATATTTTTATTGACTCAGTGCAGATAATGCCTCAGGCCTGTATTACATCAATGAAGTACCATCATGGGCGGAGGTACTCTCCAGCAGCCTACATAAACAGCAGAGACATCCAAAACACAAGCATGGTACTCCTAACACTAAACCCAAAGCACACAATACACATAAAAAGGAGCACCAGTGTATGTTGCTGATCCACCTTTGTGTAGGGGGAATAAGTCACTGATTTCAAATCTGTGCAGATAAGGGCAGTACTCAGACTGTGATTAAACAGGGTGCCTAGTACAGTAGTTCATTGGTTAAGAACATTATGAATGCATGCCGGAATGCCATCTGGTCCCATGAAAGCCCCTAGTCTTGGAGAGAGCAGTGATTACTTACTCTTTGCAGACAGAGGTTGGAAGTGATGTTGAAAACATGTTTTGTGGTAAGCTTGGGGGCAGGTGGGGGTATAATATTTATCCAAGCACGTCTGCTAGCAGGTTTTCAATTTAAACTGGGTCAGTTTGTGCAGTAACATTCACAATTAATTCACACATCTGAGTCATACCTTTGATGTTGCAGAGGAAAGCCTTATGGTTATATTTGGCTATAGTTTTGACATATTTCCCATAGCTGCTCTGTGAGGATTTTACAATGTGTCTTATTGTCTTGTTTAGACTGGGGATGTTTGTCTTGCAGTTTGGGATTTACACTTTTGTATTTGTAGACATTAGCTTTATTCACTTACTGTATATTCAAGTAATGTCAGACATCCATCAGCATGGTTATTATTTTTGTAAGATCTCTCTTTGATCTTATCAGGTACATATGTGTCTATACATTTGTGTACATGTTTGTACAGGGTATCAGGTATACCTTACTATAGTTGTCAATGCCATCTGTGGAAACCTGTAGTTTGGAAGAAGATTATACCATCCGTTAGGATGATGTACTTACCTTGGAAGATGTATTTTCAGTTGACCTCTCATTTCATAATTCTGTACCTATTGCAAATTCTAAAAAAAATATTTTATGATTAGATTGAAACAGTACATGCCCTACACATTGCACTGGTCAGTGCTATTTGTGAGGACTAGATCTAGAATATTACAGACAGTTGTGGGGTGGTGGAGTTTTAGTTTTATGGCATGAGTTATCTAAGTCCAGGAATTATTGTGCAAATGATTTTGGCCTCATGTAAGTTTCATAATCAAGAGTACGTTGTTTTGTTCAACTTTAATTGGTACAAGTACTTATAAGTAGACTGTATGGCCTTTTTTGTTCATGGAAGAGGACATATAACTGGCGAGATCATTAAGGGGTTTCTTAGCCACAGTAAATTTGAGTTACATTAACACCATAGACTGATGTTTTCTAACCCCTGTAGAGGATGAATTATCTTTAATGAAGAGAGATACTCCACCTCCTGTGGTTCCCACAACTTGAGATTGCAGTCTGAATGTGTGTAAGGCATTGTAGTCTTGCAAGGTTGGGTTACTTCCTGCGGCCTTGAATCAGGTTTCTGTGACTGTACATACACCACTTAAATTGAGACAAATGCTGACAGAGAGGGTAGTTTCTGATGTTAATTCATACAACTGAGCAGCATGACCCTTACTTTATTGGAGTTATATATTTTCACATAGTGACTTCTGGTTTTGTGACCTTGCCTAATAAAGGCATTATTGCAGAGGCAAGTGCCCTAGCCAGCAAACAAAAGCCTAGAAGTGCTAGGTGAAATCCATGTCTTGCAAAGCAGAGTGGTCTATCCACAATGTCATCCCTCACTGACAGGAACTGTAGCCCCTTAGAATGACACCAGACACATGATCAATTTCAGATGATCAGTTGTTCTTTATATTGCTGTCTCATCCTAGGCGAGCTTACAATGCTGGTCAAACATAGGGATATACATGCCTGAAACACATATTTAGAGAGCTCAATCATGCCTGTCTCCATATATTCTCTAGAGATATGTTTCAAGTTGTGCATACCAGGGTTATAATATGCTGGAACATTGTTAAGACCAAAGGAAATGATGGTGCATTTATATGAAGGTCATTTAGCAGCACGGAGTTGTCATCAGTCATTAGTCTGTGTAAGCCCATTTTGAACAGCACTCACATTGTTAGGGGATACAGTGATAGCACCTAAGTATCCTTCAACCACAATCTTGCCTAGACACAGACACTCTGTTTTGGTCTGAACTTCTGAGAAGTACATGTCAAACATGAAGGGATACAGCAGTGACACTTATGGTAATCCATGGGTTATAGTTAAGCTGCTAGAGGTGAACTCTCCTACTTTGAATCAGTGTTGTTTGTTTGTGAGCCACTGTGCAACCCCACTGGACAACATAGCAGTTGATATTTACCTGGCTTCGCTTCTCACTGACACATGAATGTGGGATTTTGTGGCAGGCCTTAGCCAAGTCAAGATAGACAAGATCAATACTGTGTACACATGCTATGCCTCTGGGGACATTATTAAATGCCAGCAGTTTTAGTATGCACAGCCTTCCCTAGAAGAAACCATGATGGAACAGATGTAGTGTTTGGATGTCAACTCTGTCCTTGTATCTAACATCCATGAAAATCCATTCCATTGTCTTACAGTTGAGGCTGTGCCACATCTAAACCCTGAGTATTTGTCTGGATCACCTTTCTGAAATGCCTGTGCCTCCACGACAGCCCTAAACATATGCTGCATTACACGTGAAGAGACACCTGTCCCAGGTGGAGTAGGGACAGTAAGCCTCCTCTGAGCACCCCTATCAAGCCTCCTGCATGGCACCTCACCAACAGTTTTGCTACATCCAAAGTCAACAGGCTCTGAAGCAACAGTAGCTACACTTCCCTGTTCAATGTTCTCACCCTCCACCTGTCCTATATCTGTGGCCTCAGTGGACTGGGAATGTATTGGTGTACTGACTGTGTACTGGGAAAATGAGGAGGGTTGCTGAGTGTCAACTTAGGTATCAGATTCAGCCTCTGCAACCCTCAGCTGTCTATCGCTTTGTCCACCATCATCATCAGAGTCAGATGACACTGACATCAGGTGGCATAGAGGACACAGAACCACTTCCATCTTCACCTGTGATAAAAGAAAGAAAGAAGAATACATTAATACTTGCACTACAATGCTGCAATATACGCTAAACAATTAACACTGCTGTCACTATTACAGTCAGTCATACCTCTCAACCACTTAGAGCAAGAAATCTGGACAAATCCATGAATAATGGGTGGACAAAGGCCCAAGAATAGGGACAATTTTGAAATATCGCTGTTGTAAACTTAGAAAGTTGATAGAATAACAGGTTTTGCTTTAGCATAACAGTTCTGAAGGGTACTTTATGTCTTCAGTCTTTAATGGCTTTTCAATAATTTGCCAGAAAATCACTATGATATGAAATATGGGCTAGAAATATGAGTCAAAAATCTGGACATTCAGCAAAAATCTATGTACTTGACAGGTATACAGACAGTATAGCAATACACACAGCAGGCCTGAGAAGACACATTATCACATATCTTGGAATTTATATACAGTACTGACATAAATGTATTATGCTTACCAACTGCAGGAGCTCTATGTCTCTGAATTCCTGATGGTCCTGAAATGAATAAAGGAAGAGGCAATGGCTACAGCACCACATTTAACAGTATAACAGGGATAATACTCTTACTCATCTATATCTGCAGTAACTCAAATGTTAAAAAGAATGTGGCTGACAACTTCAAAATAAGCTTAAAACTGCAGCTATCTTAAATTCCATCTACCACAAATCAACTTGACAGACACATATATAAATTACTGACATGGTATTCCAATGATGATCAAACAAATCATACCTCGAAGCTCCTTTTGAGAGCAAGGAGTGGCATCCATGTGCAGAACATATTGGCTCATTGATTGCTGGGAGCTGTCCTGTATGACAATGTTGGCCAGGAATTTCTATGTGGCAGTGAGAGGGGGTTCTGCAGCAAGCCCACCACTGGTGATCTGGTGATCACATGCCGCTCCAGCTGCATGCCTTCTTGCAGCTATCATATCGGTGGCTCCGTGACACACCTGTTGATAAGTACAACTGTGTCGTCCAATATCATTTATGCTAAGGACTAATTCATCCCACAGGACTATGCACTGAGCCATATTGGCCCACCCTCTGGACATCAGTACTGCATGATGTTGATGTAAGGCCTCTGTGATGAAGTCATTCTCTGCCTTGGTAAATGGGAGCCTACATCAAACAGACATTTTGTGTCCTGAAAGACAAAAAATGATAACACATATAAGGATCACATAAGTACAAGTAAACTGCTTACAGATAAAGCAGTAATGGATGGCTGCCAGTATTCCCCACTGGATAGAATTTAAAGATTTAACAGGGGTCAAAAACTAATGGAGAATATACAGAACAAGAAGAGTAACAACAGAAACATATCCTTTTTTGGGAGATAACAGATACTCAGCTATGCTCACCCACCCAAAATAACAGTCCTCCCTAGTTTATGCCATAGCAGGAACTCATATTTGTTCCCCCCAAACAAAATAACAGGCTAAGGCCCGATTGTGATAACCAAACAAATGTGAAATGCTAAAAGTGCTATCTGTGATGACCGTGCCCTGGCCCAGCAATCAAGGAGCCTCAATCATCATCACTAACACCAGGGAGGTCATCTCATAGAAGAGGAGAGGATAATTAGTACACACAGTAAAGTACAATTTCCCTTAAGTGCACACAGAGATCACAGTCAGCCTGGGGCTAGTTGCTCCCTTGCTCACCAGATCCCCAATAAGACTCCCCACTGGCACAGCTACACGGTCCAGGTCTCAACCTAGCTGGGCAAGCTAAAACCTCCAGTACCCTCTCTGTCCAACCAGTGCTTCATGTCTCTGCCCAAGTAGCTGACACAACACACACACACTTTGAGATAAGTATTTATACCACTTCACAGACACTCCTGGGAAAGGCTGACACAGATCTTCCAGCTGTGCCCCTTTACCCACTGCCACCACCAAACTAATAATCAGCTACTAAAAGGCCTTTAAAAGGGTGTCCAATAATTCCTGTGCAATTTAATAATCCAATGGTAGTATGACTAACAGTCAAGGCTTACTTTAGAGTGGCCCATTACAATAACCTCTATAAATATGCAATCTACTCAAGAGCTTATCTCTACACAAATCAGCCACAGGTAGAAGGTTTTAAAATATTTAATAATAAATAATTAAAACACAAGAAAAAATTACTACACCACAGAGATATCTAAGAGTTCAGAGATCACACAGAAACTTAAAATAATACAGCAGGACAGGTCTGATTCAAAGAAAAATACCTAATTAATCTTTACTAGCTTTAACTATTCCTACAAGAAATCACAGTGCTAAAACTTACATGTGAGCATAAGGCAGAGTGCTGATAAGTTGGATATCCAAAGTAAAAATGCTTCCAGTCTCTTGTGAGAAATAGTATTTAAACATTACTAACAAACATGTTTGCTGGGTCCCTCCTCAAATTACATCATTTTTGACACTTAGGTTTTCCCAGTATTCATATTGCATCATCTTAACACCTGGACTGAGATCTCAGGCCACAAACTGCATTATTTAGCAATCTAACACCTGCACAGAAACTTACAACAATAAAAGACATTTCACATGTATATTCTAACAGAAACTACAGCAATAAAGCACATTCCATATCTAAATTCTGGTCATAAACTTTAGCCTTAAATCAATGGGTATGAAACCTTCATCCAGACACACTGGAACTGACTTGTAAAACATTAATGAGATTCATAAGATCTTTTCAACTTAAAAAGACACATTTGAAATACTTGGCTTAGTTTTCCTTACAGCAGATGGCAATGTTGCAACAATCTTGAAGTTCACATTTTGCAGTGTTTTCTTACATTTAAAAACACAAGCCTGTATTTTACATTTATTTATACAGTTGATGGAATTATGTATCAAATTATATTTGACTAGGCTGGCAGCCTTCGCCCATCTCTCCCCAGTTCTCACATCTCTTACCCCTTGGGGACCTCAAGCAGTTTTTCAAGTGCCCCTTGAGAAACATCACTTGAGAGTGTCAGATCTATCTGGGTGTACGTCACCCCATTCCCTGTCTTGAGAGCCCATCTGCATTGGCACTGCTACTCCCACTGCGGTGCTGGACTGACATATCTTATGCTTGCAACTCCAGACTCCACCTTATCAACTTGGCATTTTGTTGACTGGCTCTGTTTAACCATGTTAGAGGGTTGAGATCTGTCATCACAGTGAATTTTCTTCCATACAGATAAGGCTGAAGTTTTTGTAGTGCCCACACTATGGCTAGACATTCTTTTTCTACCGCTGCATAGCATTCCTCCCTGGGTTGGAGCCTATGACTGAGATAAACCACTGGGTGCTCTCCTCCCTCTGAAGAAATCTGGCTAAGTGCAGTCCCCACCCCTAGTTTGAAGCATCCACCTGCACAACAAATTCTTTGCTATAGTCTGGACTGGCTAACACGGGGTCCTCCCAAAGCTTCCTTAAGATTCTGAAATGCCTGCTCAAATGCTGGGCTCCACACTACCTTATCTGGCCTGTTCTTCCTTGTCAGGTCTGTGAGGGGAGCAGCTATGGTACTATAATTGGGAACAAACTGTCTGTAGTACCCTGCTGTCCCCAAGAATGCCCTTACCTGCTTTTTGGTAACAGGTGCAGGCCATGCCTGAATAGCTTCCACTTGGGCAGGTTCTGGCCTTATCTTACTACTCCACACTCTATGTCCTAGATAGGAGATCTCTGCCATTCCCACCTGACATTTGCTCAGCTTAGTAGTCCACCCTGCCCTGTGTAGCCTGCCCAGCCCTCCCTGACATGCTGAAGGTGCTCTTGCCAGGAATGACTGTAGATAGCAATATCATCCATGAAAGCAAGGGCAAACCCTCCTGCTCCTGCTAAAATATGATCTACCAGCCTCTGGAAAGTCACTGGGGCATTCTTCATCCCAAAGGGCATCTTTGTGAACTCATACAAGCCAAAAGGAGTCACAGAGGCTGACTTCTCTCTAGCACTGGGTGTCAAGGGCACCTGCCAGTAACCCTTGGTATGATCAATGGTTGTAAGATACTTAGCCCTACCCAGCTACTCTAGGGCTTCATCTGTCCTAGGCATGTGGTAAGCATCCGATTCTGTGGGATTATTTAAATTCCTGCAATCCACACAGAACCTGGTGCTGCCATCCTTCTTTGGCACCAATACCACTGGTGAGGCTCAGGGACTGTTGGACTCTTGAATCACCCCTAGTTCCAACATCTTCTGTACCTCTTCCTTCAGAATCTGTTTGACTCTGTCAGGCACCCTATAAGGGGCCTGCCTGATAGGCCTTTGGGGTCCTGTATTCACCTGGTGCTGCACCAGGTGGGTGCCCCCTGGTTTCCCGGTGAACATGCCCCCAAGCTCCTGCAACACTGCTCAGATTTCTCGAACCTGGGTAGGAGATAGCTGCTGGGACATTAATACCCCTTCCACCGAGGTGTCAGCCCAATCCTCACTGAGGAGATCAGTCCCCAGGTCTCCCTCAGACTCCTCCTGCAATCCACTGCAAATGCTCAGCACAAGGGCCTCCCTATCATGGTAAGGTTTCATGTTAACATGGTACAATTTGTACCCCTGCCATCTACCTAGCACTTCCACCATGTTGTTAACATCACTTACCTTTCTTACCACCTTGTACGGTCCCTCCCAAGCTGCCTGGAACTTGTTGTGTCTGACAGGAATGAGAACCATCACCTGCTGCCCTACAGCATACTCTCTAGCTCGAGCATTCCTGTCATACCACACCTTTTTCTGTTGTTGAGCTTCTGCCAGGTTCTCCTGGGCCAGGCCCATGAGTTCCCTGAGCCTTGTCCTGAGGTTCAGGACATATGCCACAACAGACTCCTTGTGAGACTCACACTCACCTTCCCACTCATCTCGAATTAAATCTAGAGGTCCCCTCACCCTATGCCCATACAGCAGCTCAAAGGGTGAAAAACCTGTGGATTCCTGGGGAACCTCTCTGTAAGCAAACAACAAATGGGGCAAATATTTGATCTTCAAATGCCCGTAGCATGGATTTGATTGTATTGTTTAACCTCTCAACAAGACCATTAGTCTGGACATGGTAGGGGGTGGTCTTCATGTGCTTCACCCCACAGGACTTCCACAGACAAGTCAGCAGGTCTGACATAAAATTGGCACCTCTGTCAGACAGTACTTCCTTTGGGAAACCTACCCTGCTGAAAATCTCTAACAAAGCATTTACCACCTTCTCTGCCTCAATGGAGGACAAAGCCACTGCGCCTCAGGGTATCCTGTAGCATAATCTACAATCACTAGGATATACTTCTTCCCTGTGGAACTTGGGGTACTCAGAGGACCCACAATATCCATAGCTACCCTCTAAAATGGCTCCACAATCACAGGAAAAGGCATCAAAGGAGCTCACACCTTGTCTCCTACCTTGCCAACCTTTTGGCACTGCTCACAGGTCCTGCAGTACACTGTTACATCTCTGGAAATTCTAGGCCAATACAAGCTCTGCATAATATGCCTCTTTGTATGTTTTATGCCCATATGACCTGCAAAGGGAATATCATGGGGTATGGCTAGAAGTGCCAGAGGGTAAGCTCTAGTCACTACCAACTGCTGTACTCTCTCACCTTCTAGCCCTCCCTCAGGGGTCCACTCTCTGTATAGTAATGCTTTGTTCCAGTATACAGATTCCCCCTTCCCTTGAGAATCAGGTGCCTCCCTAGCTACCTGCCTCAGGCCTTGCAATGTAGGGTCTGAGAGCTGAGCCTGTCTCAAGTCTCTCCTTGTAACCCTTCCCAGCTCCCCTTCCACAGGAAGTTTGGCATCCTCTGATAGCAGTACCTCACTCTCAGCCTGGGTACTACTACTCACCTCTACCTTTGCAGTTACCCTGTCCAAGGAAACATCAGTACCCACAAGTAGCTGTGGCTCACATTTAATCTCATTGCTACAGCGTAGCTCACTCTCTGAAGTAACCACCTCAGCAGTCCTGGCTGCAAGTGTGCAGTCTGTCTGGGTCTCCCGCAGGCTACCAGACTGACATGCTTGTCTCCAAGCCTGACTGCATGTAACTGCACAAGCGCAGGGTACTGCACTATTAAAATCATTCCCTATCAGGACATCTGCAGGTATATCCTCAAATACACCTACTTGCTGGTTTCCTTTTCCACCATCCCAGTCAAGGTGAGCCCTAGCCAAAGGTATTTGGAATGGGATCCCTCCTAAAGCCCTGACTGGAGTACACTGCACAGGCAAGTAGAGATCCTCAGTAACCAGTGCAGGCTCTACAATGGTTGTATCAGAGGCTGTGTCTCTCTTAGCAATGGCCTCTTTGCCATTCACTACAATAGGATATAACCTCTGGTGGTAGTTTGGTACCCTTGTTGTCCCAAGACAACTTACTATTGGCATTTTGTCTTTCCCACTCACTGGCTCTTTCAACTTTTGTTCCTCACCTTGCCTCTGTGGACATCTGTATGCCACACATGGCCCCACTGGTTGCATTCAAAACATTTAACCCCAGCTCCTGGACATGTACCTGGACTAGTGGCTTCCCCTGCTACTGGCAGATTCTGTTGGGGCAGTCTGTGCTGCCCACTATGCGTTCCTTTAGTCCTATGAGCAGTATTGCAGGTCCCTTTCCTGTGCAGGGCTGCCCTGCTTGCTAGGTATAGGTCTCCCTTCTTCCCCAACTCCTCTGAAGTAGCACAATGTCTATCAGCTAACCAGATCCTCATGTCCTCAGGCAAAGTGGTAAGGGGATGTTCTCTTACCAAAATGTCTGCCAGCCCTTCAAAAGTGGTGACCTGACATCCACTCACCCAGCTATGAAAATAAGTGCTCAGTTCAGCAACATATTCACATACATTTTCATCTGCCTTGTGTCTATGCTCACGAAACATTTTCCTATACATTTCAGGTGTTAGCTTAAAAGGTTCTAATAAATGTCTTTTTACAGCAGTATAATCAAAACAGTCAGTGTCATGCATTTTTGCTAAAGAAGTTACAGCTTTACCATGGAGTAAGGGGGTCAGGAACCGTACCCAGAGCCCTTGGTCAACTACATACTTTTTAAATACCCGCTCAAACATATGAATGAAGCTATCAAAATTATCCCCCTCTTTAAACTGTGGAAGAAATTTACTGACCTTTTGTGCTTCTGGAGTCTGGTTACTCCCTTCCCAATTACCTACATGTCTTTGGCAAAGAATCAGCATTTCCCTCTCATGCCTCCTCTGCTGTTAATTTTCATCAGCTTGTGGACTCCTCATTTTCTCAGCTGCTTCTAGTTCCATACGTCTAGCCTCCAACTCATGTCTCTTTAGCTCCAGCTGGATTTTTAAGTCCACTGCAGAAAGGTTGAGCTGTCCATTCTCCGAAGATATTGCATCTCCACTGTCAGTCTGATTGTCCTCCAGGCTGCTGTTTTCTGATGCAGCTGTAACCAAGGCTGCAATCAGGTCTGCTTTAGTCAGGTTTCCATGCACCACTCACCTAGCCTGGCACATCTCTGCCAGCTAGCTCCTTGTCAGCTTTCCATACTCTTCTGCTGACATGCTGCCTGACTAACACTAAGCTAACAAAAGAAATAAAACAATTGTGATCTGAACTCTGAGTATACACTATATGGTTGTTTTAGAGTATAAAACACTTTTAGAGATTACTGTACATAAGCTACAGGAATTTGCTCTACCCCACACCACTACAAGCCAATTAGTATGTGAAGTAGATCCCACCACTGCCAAACACTTGTGACAACCATGCCCTGGCCCAGCAATCAAGAAGCCTCAATCCTCACCACTAAAACCTGGGAGGTTGTCTCATAGAAGAGAAAGGGATAATTAATACACACAGTAAAGCACAATTTCCCTTAAGTGCACACAAAGATTACAGTCAGCCTGGGGCTGGCTGCTCCCTTGCTCTCCAGGTCCCCAATAAGACTCCCCACTGGAACAGCTATAGGGTCCAGGTCTCAGCCTAGGTAGGCAGGCTAAATCCTCTAGTACCCTCTCTGTCCAACCAGTGCTTCTTGTCCTTGCCAAAGTAGCCGACATAACACACACACACACTTGAGATAAGTATTTATACCACTTCACAGACAGTCCTGGGAAAGGCTGACACAGATTCTCCAGCTGTGCCCCTTTGCCCAGACTATATAGTAGTAATTACTGCCACCACCCAACTAAAAATATCAGCTACTAAAATGCCCTTAAAAGGGTGTCCAGTAATTACTGTGCAATATTATAATCCAATGGTAGTATGACTAACAGTCAAGGCTTACTTTAGAGTGATCTATTACAATAACCTCTATAAATATGCAATGTACTCTAGAGCTTATTTCTACACAAATCAGCCACAGGTAGAAGGTTTTAAAAATATTTAATAATAAATAATTAAAACACAAGACAAAACTACTACACCACAGAGATATCTAAGAGTTCGGAGATTACACAGAAACAATACAGTAGGACAGGTCTGATTTCAAAGAAAAATACCTAATTAATCTTTACTAGCTTTAACTATTCCTACAAGAAATCACAGTGCTAAAACTTACATGTGAGCATAAGGCAGAGTGCTGATAAGGTGGATATCCAAAGTCAAAATGCTTCCAGTCTCTTGTGAGAAATAGTACTTAAACATTACTAACAAATATGTTTGCTGGGTACCTCCCCAAATTACATCATTTTTTGACACTTAGGTTTTCCCAGTGTTCATATTGCATCATCTTAATACATGGACTGAGTTCCCAGGCCACAAACTGCATTATTTAGCAATCTAACACCTGCACAGAAACTTACAATAGAAGACATTTCACATGTATATTCTAACAGAAACTAGAGCAATAAAACGCATTCCACATCTAAATTCTGGTCATAAACTTTAGCCTTAAAACAATGGGCATGAAACCTTCATCCAGACACACTGGAACCGACTTGTAAAACATTAATGAGATTCATAAGATCTTTTCAACTTAAAAAGACACATTTGAAATACTTGGCTTGGTTTTCCTTACAGCAGATGGCAATGTTACAACAATCCTAAAGTTCACATTTTACAGTGTTTTCTTACATTTAAAAACACAAGCCTGTATTTTACATTTATTGATACAGTTGATAGAATTATGTATCAAATTCTATTTGGCTAGGCTGGCAGCCTTCGCTCATCTCTCCCCAATCGTCACACTACCAAAGGCCCTATTCAGAAAATGTGTGTACATAGTTATCACACAGCATTATAATTTCAGCCTACTCTACATCCTCTGTACCTCTGAAATGGCTTGAAAAACAAGGCCATGCCATGATTACAGTTCTAAAAAATGCATAAAATTTACTTCACATTATTATTAACAACATTCCAGAATATACATCATGTAGATAACAAAATGGATACATACCTGTTGGTGTACAATGCTCCACTGAAAAGATAATATACTTTTCAAAATAAATGTGTCACTGAGTTGAACAATGCAATAACTCTCATCCACATCAGTTTTCCTAGCTATGCATTTGCCTTTTTATAATGGAGTACAACAGTAATGGATTGCATCGGTCTTAGTCGGTGCTCCAGAGATGCTAATTACAGCATAAGCAGCTGAACTTCATACTACTCAACTAATCTGTTGGAGCTAGTCAAGAAGATATAAAGCATCCATGCAGACTCCAAACTGTTATTTTATGCAGACTGGAAAAATAGTGGAGTACAGACACAAAGTAATCACAGACAGATTGTTAGTAGCTGCTGTTTTTTAATACATTTGTTTGTGCTACAGGCTGAAGCCAATGCTGCTGCTACCAATAGCCATAGACAGAGAAGGTAAACACTTTGCAGGCCAAAGACACAGTACAGGAACTATGCGACCTATGGCAGCCTTGACTCAGAGTCACAGCCAAACTGAGGGAACCCACCACAGTGGAAAATAAGGTATGTGTTGAATCTTAACCACAGGTACCTTTCACAGACTACCAAGGGATATGCTTGGTGTGTCAGAAGCATACAGGATCTTACAAACATTCCTGAATGTTATGCTGCAACATGGCAGAGAGCAAATATATTTTATCATTAGTTCTGTGGAGAAGGTCACAAAAATGCTACAATTGTACCATGTATCACACTACTCTGAAGTAATGTGTACCATACATCACAGTCATGTACACATGTAAACAACACCTGGGGAACAGGGTAGGGTCTACATTAACCATAAGGTCTACCACTTGAACAACTGCCAAATCAGGTGCAATGGCAAGGGGAATCATATATAACATGTGTGCTGGTAACCCTAGTAGTTACCAGGACTCCCATATGTGCCACATCTCCTAATTGCACCAGATGTGTGCTATGGGGGATATCTCACAGGCTCATTTAGGGGAGGATGTATGCTATGCACTGGAGTCGTAGCTGATGAAACTCATCAGAAATGGACACACACACACACACACACACACACACACACACACACACACACAGAAGAACACCTTAATGACATGCACAGTCCAACCTATGATGTCATGGAGCATGTTTTTGAGCTACTGCAATCACAGTGCCAGTGCCTACATACATCTGGCCAAGACCTCCATTACAGTCCACTGACATGTCCCACAATGCTCATAATATGTGCTATGCTTGCTAAGTTAATCTTGTGGAAATAGCTGCAGCAGGAACAGCAAGGGGAAGAGGAACACATCCTCCTAGCAATGCCAAGGTCATCACAGCCACAGGCCAATAATGAGTCAGAGGAGGAACCAGCAAGTGGTGTGGTTGTAGGCATGCATAGACGTGCACAGCATGTCCTTCTTTGGCTAGTAGACAAGCCATAGCACACTGACTCACCACCTAGGAGCCCAAACCATCCTCCTACTTCACTATACGTTTGTACTGAGAAAGCATTACAGAGAAAGGTTCGACCGTAAGGATACACATTGCAGTTTCTGACTTCTCAACCCTCCAAAAATCAGACAACTTGCAGGATACCAAACAAGCAGAGTAACCATGCTGCTTTCATGTGTGCAAGACCAACATAGTGTTGTTAATAACATAGCAGGAACATACCTTTGCTTTCTCACCACTAAAAGAATGGTCAATGCTTGTTTCTGACATCCAGCCTGGCTTTCCTTAGTTGGCAACTGCATACCATATTATTCTCAGTTAATATCCTTTGACATTTAAGTGCAATGATAAAGAATGGTTTACATACTGTATGTCCCAGAGTACTGGTCAGATAACTGTTGAATGACCAAGGAACACAGACTGGCAAGACAGTGTAATCACTATGTGCAGTATTTTCAACGATGAACATTTCACTAAATGTACAATTAACACAATGTTTTAAAATCCTCTACATTCTGTTTAAATTGTTTGTGTGTTGAATGAGTGTTGGTGCTTGCTACAAAGGTGTATGTGTGAAAAAAAGGTTAAGGCACCCATCCTGTGCTCTGAATATTCCAGCACGATCGTGATTTGGATTCTAGAGCTATGTAGGTATATTTCATGTCTACTAACATATTGTACTGTGTATGTCCTATACTGATTTCTTTTTCTGCCTTTTATTACTTGCTTTTTCTCTTAATTTTTCGGTCACTGTTTGTGAGGTGGTGCATGTCTGTGAAAATAGGAGGTACTGCCAGTCATGCCAGGAGAAGTACGGCAGGGGATGTATGACTTGTGTCAGCTGAGTAGCTGGAAAAGTTGTAAATAAATATATGTAATTTGTATATCAAACTGATCTGTACAGATGCCAGTGCTGAAAATGTATTTGCGAGGCTTGATTGTGTTAAAATGTATCAATAGTGCACCATGCTGGAATAAAAAGAGATGTACCTGTATTCTTGCAACAGAATTAAATATATATGTTTTAATAGAGGATACTGGGACAGCAGAGGTTAACCAGCTGTCTTACTTTAAGAAAAATAAGAGAAATGTAAATGCGCTGTTAAACCATTAAAATGATACCCCACATTGCTGAATAGGTTTGGAGATGGTGGGTCTGTAAGAAGCTTTTGTTCATTAGCTCAGTAAACAGAGGGGAAGCCCCAGGCACTGCCATAAACTTTTAGATGTGTATTGTTGCTGTCTGTGCTAAATTCCTGTCTCAGCTTCACAGGGGGGATATTGTGAGAACCTAGAGTCAGGTGACCAGATGAGGTCATTCTGCAAGCCGTCTTGCATATTATATTTTAGAGGGAGTCATCTCTGAGTATTTAGTATTCTGTTTTAGGGAACTTGACCAGAAAGACTGCTTATGCATTTCATTGTGCCTTGCCCTATCAAGTATGTTTTTAGAGAACAGTAATTCCAGATTCAGTCAGGAATATAGTGAAACTTAGTTTAGAGATTGTTTTGCTTTATTTTATGAGACTGTCCATCAATGTTACTTTCAATAATTACTGTGAGCTAAACTCTGTGGTTTACTATAAATATATATTCACTATTGTCATGCTCTTTTATTATTTATTATTAAATATATTTTAAACCTTTATTGTGGCTGGTCCTTGTAGAAAGTATTTAACCTTTGAGACTGCTTATATTTGTTTGGTGACACTCTGTGAGCCACTCCAGAAGGCCTAGCTGTCTTGGTCAACTACTACCATTTATATTAGTATTAATATTACACAATATAATTGGACACCTTTGTCCATTGATAAGGGCCTTAGAGTAGCTGATTGTGGAGTGTCTGGTGGCAGTGATAACTACCTTATACTCTGAGCTGAAGGGGACACAGCAAGTAAATCTGTACTAGACTTTCCCAGGTGCATGCGTGTGTGTCTGCATGCCTGTGCGTGTGTATATGTGTGTGTCCATGCGTGTGTGTGTGTGTTAAATATCAAATCTCTCAGTTTGTGTGCGTCAGCCACTTTGGATCAGGGACTCAGCACTGGACTTACAGAGATCATGCTGGAGGTCTTAGCTTGGATACTCAAATTAGGACCTAACCCTACAGCTGTACTTGTGGGGAGTCTTATTGGGGACCTGAAAGGAGACAGATATAGAAAAATCCAGACCCTGGTATGAGTGTGTTTCTTCTCTGCTCTTAAGGGAAATTGTGCTTGATGCAGAGAGGTATGCATCTGGAAATGATTAATGTATCCATTTATATTCCAAGTGCACATCCCTCTCCAGTGTCAGTGGTAAGGATTCAGGCTCCATAATTACTGGCCCAGCATGTGGATGTCGCACTGTGCTTAGCATAAATGGCTTTGCCTATGCTCAGCTGCTTTGTGTGCACAGTGGCAGTGCACAAACTGGACTGTTCCACTGAGGTAGCAGACAGGACCCAGACATCTAAAAATTGACTTTGGATGAATTCCATTAATGTAACTGTGCCTGGCACAAGCCCGCTAAGTGCTGCTGTGCTGTGTTTAACAGAATGAACCTCAAAACTGAATAGGAAACTGTCATGTAACTTCTCCTGTGGCTGTAGATGTTGTGTCATGCTGAAGTCGAGATGGTGCTGGGTTCAACTACAAGGATTGCACCCTTTGTTTTACTGTTGTGACCTTGCATTGAATAGCAATGAAATCAAACATAGACAAATGTTTTTTCATGCTTTTAGTGGCAACAGCTATAAGTGTAGGACTACCATACACATGACAAAGGCTTTGAATATAGCAGATTCTACTCTTTTTTTAATGGTGTCCCATTTCACATTATAGTGATTCTCAATTATAGCAGTTGACCTAGTGTTTCTTATATCATAGTTATTTTCCTGATGGCTGACACACTAATATTGTGTCAGTTATGTACCTGTGTATTAATGTCTGTACTGGTTGCCTTCTCTTTAGTGGTTACTATTGCTCAAACATGTTGCCTGTGTTTGCTTGATGGTAAGCAACACACACCATTTTCAAATGTTTCAAAATCCAAAAGTGCGAGCTCTCAGTATCTGCGATAATTGGAATTGGTGGGAAGCATCATTATAGACTGGTCTTCATCTGTTTTAGATATAGCTGGTGTTTGTGGAAGTGGGGTGTGGAAAAGTCCAAAGTGTTTGTTGGACTCCAGTGAATGTGTATGGTCCCTGGCTGTTGCAGGAGCACTGTCGTGGATCCGATTACAAATCAGATGCATGGAATAGTTTGGTCCAGGATTTTTCTTTTGCGATCAGTATCACCCACACTGATGAACAGTATAGACATCAGTACAGAGACATCAGGATGAGGAAGAGGGATACCCTCGACAGTTGGATCAAGCAATGTTGGACTGGTGGCACTCCACAGATGTGTGTGCATCACTTACAGGCACTACTTAAGGGTTAGCAGCTGCATTTGTTCAGGATTGGTATTCCTAATGGTATTCTGTTGTGTTCTGCTTTTTCTACAGCTACTGCAGATAGATTGCTGAATGTGTGAAGTTATGAAGTAAGATTGGCACAGATGCAGGACACAAGTGGCATGTATGCATCCAAACAGTACTGTTATTGTAAGATTAAGAGTAAATACAGCATATTGTGATAAACACTTGTATCACATTGAGAATGCATTTGTCAATTGTAAAGGAAAAGTATGCATGCATTAGTCTGTAGGATAAAACAAGAGTCTAGTATTACACAGTAGTCCGAAGTTATCAGTTCAAACACCACACTTCCCAACTATACAGTACTGTTTAGGTCTACATAAATACTGCAATGTATTGTAAGACTTATAAACTGGGGACAACAATAGGCTGATGAAGATTTTCATCAGTATAACTGGAACACATATCCATGATTGCTTGATGCAATCGATAATATACTGTGTATCTGTTATGAGCATGGTTGTTTAACAATGTAAAAGTTATCTGTTAAGATTTGGTAATGTTAAAAGTAAAGGTAGCAGAATCATACTGCTCAAGTGTTCAGATTTTTTGCAGAATGTCCAGATTTGTATTTCATACTTTTGATATGTTCCTCATAAAATGTGTGGTTTCCTGAGAAATCCTCTGGATTATATGAAGACTGAAGTCACCAAATAATGACAAACATTTGAGTTTCAGACTTCAAAGCATTCCTAAAAATGTATGTCTGAACAAACTTTGTTACTCTAGCAACTTTCTAAGTCAATAAAAGTAATATTTAAAATAGCTCCAGATCTTTGGGCCTTTGTCCCCCTGTTTTGTCAGTATTTGCCCAGATTGCATGCACTAAGAGGTGGAGAGATATCAGCAGAATAAAGTCATAGAATTGTAGACATGCGCATTGTATGTCACACATGACGTGAGTTTTTTACTCCTTTTTTTCTCTTACCCCACCCTTTTCTTCTTTTTTATTTTTGGTTGTTTTTAACTCATTCTCCCTGGAGCAGCTCAAAAAATGCTGTCTGCTTACTTCCACCATAGGAACAACAGTGCAGCCTGAGCTCATTTTCACATTTTCAGAAAATCCATTTGTAATACCATACAGAAAAGAAATGTTCATAACTTTTTAACTATAAGAGCTAGACTAAACATATAAATGTGCAAGTTGTTCAGCAGACATGGACCTTTCCAATGGTATAAATGTTGATAGGGCATATCAAAGTCATTATTAAATATTTACTAAAGTTCAAAAAAATGACACGGATATATGAAACTTGAATTATGTCACTGATCAAACAGAACGAAAAAAAGATGAAAAAACACTTCTTTTAAATCCACAGAAACCTCACTGCTTCGCCAAATTGGCTGGATGTTGAACTAAAGTGTAACAAAAAGACTGTTACACACTGATGTTTAGCAGTTCAAAGTTAAGTAGGACTAAATCTGTTTATATCCCAGGCATATACATTCCTATAACTCTTCCAAATGATGCAAAGTAACTTGAACACAACTCAACAGTCTGTGTGGGGAGACCATAACAAGCATAAAAAGTACCTTAGAATGTTTGTAAAAGCTGATGAAATGTTGTAGAGCAAATGCCTGGTTGCTCAGGAAGTCCTGACTATCCGTTTAGCTTGTGGTAGAGAAAACCCAATCCAATACTTTGTAGTTAGAAAAACACAAGAGGCTTCCCTTTGCAAACTCAATAGTTCCAAACTTGCAGGAAGCAAATGAAGCACTAGCACAATTGCTATGTAAACAAACTCAGAAGTTCCAAACTCATACACTGTTATACACTGATGTTTGGAAGTTCAAAAGTAAAGTAGGACTAAATCTGTTTATATCCCAGGCATATACATTCCTGTAACTCTTCCAAATGATGCAAAGTAACTTGAACACAACTCACAACAGTCTGTGTGGGGAGACCACAACAACCATAAAAAAGTACCTTAGAATGTTTGTAAAAGCTGATGAAATGTTGTAGAGCAAATGCCTGGTTGCTCAGGAAGTCCTGACTATCCGTATAGCTTGTGGTAGAGAAAACCCAATCCAATACTTTGTAGTTAGAAAAACACAAGAAGCTTCCCTTGGCAAACTCAATAGTTACAGACTTGCAGGAAGCAAATGAAGCACTAGCACAATTGCTATGTAAACAAACTCAGAAGTTCCAAACTCATAGGAAGCAGAAAAGGCGCTGTAGACTGAAAATAAATCCTTTATTACAACGATAGCATTCCTTAAGCACTAGTTGAGCGCTTTCATCTGCACCATCGCAGACTTCATCAGAACTAGTGCAAAACATTTAATTAACTCATTTAAAAACAGTTTTGGCCAAAACTTTGTTACTCAATTTAAAGAAACAGTACTCCATTTGTAACATAACTAATATTGGACCTATATAAAAAACATATAAATCTTGGTGATTTATGTATATACATACCAAAAGTAAATACAAATGTATATATAATTATAAATATTGATTTAAAAGTCACTAAAAATAATTATTCATATGGTATTGTGATTGAAATACTAAAACATGAATTAAATTCACTATGTGTACTTACATTTCATCAAATATTGCAGCCATAAAAATATTATATATCAAGAATTAAAATGGTTTTATACTTATAAAATCGTTAATACCTGGATTCCTGGTGGAATCAGTTAAAATCTGCCACTTGCTTTCTTTACAGGCCAGTCTTGTTTTCCAATCCTCCAAAAGGAATTTCCTTCACCTCATCTATTATCATAAAGGAGAATGTGTGTCCCTCACCATATTCCTTGATGTGTCTGTATAGGGCATTTTACTATCCATTTTCCTAATTTTATAATAATGCTCATAAATACGCTTTCTTAACTCTCTTTCTGTTTTGCCTATATAATAGGCTGGACATTTTTGCACAGAGCTAAATATACTATGTGCTTGGTGCTGCAATTTCCACCTATGCTCCTAATTTTACTGTGATTAATGTCATTCAAAACAATATCACTGTTGGTGTTTATATGTGTACATTGTTTGCATCTTCCGCACTTTCTGGTGAAAACCTTGTCTTTATTATTGTTTCTGCCTTTCCCTAACTTGGAATGTTCCAGTAATCTTTTTATGTTGGGACCAGTTTTGTATACTAGCTTAGGTTCCTCACCCAGTATATTTTTGTTGACATCTGATACTGTGATAATGTCCCAATATTTCTTTATAATGTCCTTAATCTTGGTACTGTGAGGGGTATAGGTCAGAACACACACTCTACCCATATTTGCTTTCTGCAAGTTAGCGTTTATATGGATAGTCAGGACTTCCTGAGCAACCAGGCATTTGCTCTACAACATTTCATCAGCTTTTACAAACATTCTAAGGTACTTTTTTATGGTTGTTGTGGTCTCCCCACACAGACTGTTGTGAGTTGTGTTCAAGTTACTTTGCATCATTTGGAAGAGTTACAGGAATGTATATGCCTGGGATATAAACAGATTTAGTCCTACTTTACTTTTGAACTTCCAAACATCAGTGTATAACAGTGTATGAGTTTGGAACTTCTGAGTTTGTTTACATAGCAATTGTGCTAGTGCTTCATTTGCTTCCTGCAAGTTTGGAACTATTGAGTTTGCAAAGGGAAGCCTCTTGTGTTTTTCTAACTACAAAGTATTGGATTGGGTTTTCTCTACCACAAGCTAAACGGATAGTCAGGACTTCCTGAGCAACCAGGCATTTGCTCTACAACATTTCATCAGCTTTTACAAACATTCTAAGGTACTTTTTTATGCTTGTTATGGTCTCCCCACACAGACTGTTGTGAGTTGTGTTCAAGTTACTTTGCATCATTTGGAAGAGTTATAGGAATGTATATGCCTGGGATATAAACAGATTTAGTCCTACTTAACTTTGAACTGCTAAACATCAGTGTGTAACAGTCTTTTTGTTACACTTTAGTTCAACATCCAGCCAATTTGGCGAAGCAGTGAGGTTTCTGTGGATTTAAAAGAAGTGTTTTTTCATCTTTTTTTCGTTCTGTTTTATCAGTGACATAATTCAAGTTTCATATATCCGTGTCATTTTTTTGAACTTTAGTAGCTATCCCAGCTACGGTCCACCACTAGTCTATCTGCAGGATCTGATTATATTTTATCAGTTGTTTGTTCTTGCACAACCTTATTAGTTGCCTTACAGTGATGGCGGAAGCAGTGGTTGGGGCGACGGCTGTATTGGATGGTGAAGAAATTCTACTTTTAAGGGCTGAAGTAGCCAGATTACACCAAGATGTCAGCAAGCTCACGGAATTAGTCACTTCGATTGTTAAATCTACACATATTAACGGTAAACATGAACGAACATCTTCCCACAAGGACATACCCAGGATTCAGGATAACAGCGAGAATGACTTGATATTGACAGTGGATACCAATGTTGAAATACCCAATGGACAGTGGTGTTTAAATCAAACAGGGTCATCACACAGAACGGGCAATATAGATATGAACCCAAGGGCGTTGATGACCTATCGATACCTGAAAAGGACTTTACCTTCGATTTCAGCTTTTTCACAGTAGAGCTGAAATGGACTATAGAGGGCCAAGCGAAACATGCACCCCCCAAAAAAACCTATTCTGCTATGGCATGTATGCCAAATACTAAAACTCAATGTACTATACCTAGTAATTCTAACTTGTTACACAATGAAAATACTGTAAGAAACAAGAGAGTTACACAAGGAAAACATGTTGATAATAATTATTCCACGCTTAATAAGTTTCTCAAAATGATTATGCTTTTGATCCATCACACTCTAATGAAATGTTTCTACATCATGATAATGTTATTAACAAAAATATGGGGATGATGATCAAAATGAATCCATCAAAAGTAGTATATACAAAATGGGAAACATTTTAATACAAATACAGAATATTAAAGTTGATAAAGCTTATTTGAAGCAATGCATTAATTCAAGGTAGTTCCCAAAGGGATTAGGTTTTCAAACTACCTATGGGCCTAGAATACAATGAGAGTACAATTTCAGCTTTCAACAGTTTGTTTGATGATTTTGGCATTTGTTATATGAATTTGTTATTGAAGTGTTACGAGGATAAGTTGAATGTACTCATTGATGAAGTAGAGCATGTTAATGAATTTATTTTATGAACCCTGCATTTGAACAGTGGTATGATTTATACCACAAACAATTCCAAATGGCAGAAACCACAGCGGAAAATATTTTCGAAGGAAAAACAAAAATTAGAGCGTGATATGGAGCTATATAGAACTTGTAAGGTATATGTTTGGCCACAAGATAGGAAAGAAAGATTAGATGAAGGATATACACATGTAAGAGGTAGAAGACAGGTGGACAGACAGGAAAATGTTCAGGGAGGAAGACACCATCAAAATTATGGAAAAACAAATTACCAGAGCAGCAGAAAATACAAGTAAAATCCAGAGTTTGTCAGTTTAGAACGACAGTTGAGGTTTTACTGTCTCCTCCTGCCATTTTAGTTCCATCTAGAGAGATTGACGTGGTCCCATCTCCCTTCAACATCAACAATGAAAATTCAAATGATGGACATGATGAAACTGTGAAAATAGACATACAGGAGGTAGATACATCAGAATTAGAAAAAGAAAACCTAGTATCACGCACTATAAAGGCTTCAACGTGTACAACTACACAGATGTCCCTATTCATGAAGAATTATGTTCCCTTTATGCAAAGGAACCAAATTCATCCCTACACAGAAATTCAATCTAGTAGATCATATCAAAGAAATCAAATTATATAGTCGCAGACTTAACCTGGCTCTACTATTTGAAAAGGAAAGGATGATGAGGCCACATATATACCCACTGAATTAAAAGAAAAGTACATTTATACCTCAGTACAATTCACAAGTGAATGTATTTGAACAAATGATATGTAAAGAACTGTATCTACTCAACCATGAAATCACAAGAGAATATCGGAAAAACAGGAATTAACAAAAGATAACATCTCCAAAGAAGAAAGAGCGGTACTGAGCGAATATATGTATAAAAAGACGTAAGAATAATGAAACCCGACAAGGGGAGGGGCAGTTATTTATCCCCAAAAGATTATATCACTGAGATATACCATATTTTATACCATTCTGGGAATTACCAACAGGTTTCAATCAATCAAATTAACCAAGGTTTTAGAAGAATTGACATAGCTTTGGAAGAATACTTTATTGATAACCGCATCACAGAAGAAGTATATAGGTTTCTAAAAGTTGATCATCCAGTGATGGCTTGCATAATAGGAATACCGAAAATTCATAAGTCTCTGACCAAACCACCCTTCAGACCCATCATCTCAGGTTCAAAGTCAAAACATATAACATAGGAGTAACGATCGATAGATGGACGAAACATATTTATACACATGTACCATTCATCATCAAAGACTCATGGGATTTCTTGAGTAAACTCAGTCCTGACAAATGGACAGAACAATGTACATTCATCACCATTGATGTATGTGACTTATTTTCATGTATTCCTAAGGACGAGGGACTAGAGAGATTTGCCAGGAGTCTTAGAAAGTTTTCTACATTGACCTGGGATAAAATAAATCTAATCATGGATATGATGGGCCTAGTGTTGGATCACAATTATCTTACTTTCGAGGGTGAATTTTTCAGACAAAGCAAGGAGTTGCTATGGGCATCTTGTGCCCCCATATTTGCAAACTTGGTTATGTCTGATTGGGAGAATGAATTCATTACCAACTGTGCATTCTCCAGCTACATCACCTTCTATGTAAGATTTCTGGACGATATATTCATTCTGTGGAAGGGACCCAACGAGACAATACCACAATTTATTGAATACATCAACGAAACTACCAATTTTTTTGAAATTTACCTATGAAACAAATAACTCAGGTATTTCATATTTGGATGTGTTCATAGTTTCCAATGAGGAAGGTTTTACATCCAAGATACATAGAAAAGCACATTCTCTAATGATTATCTATTTTTGGAAGTGAACATCCACCACACATTTTCAAAAATATTATGAAGGGACAGTGCATTAGATGTGCTAGAATGTCATCAACTAGAGAATTCATGGAAGGAGAAATGGTTCTGTTAGCAGATTTATTTGAAAGGAGAGGATATCCCAGCAACATGATTAGTGACACCATTGAATTTGTCAAATCCCAATGGGGAATAAAATACAAACCACTGCTAGGTCTTGATAAAGAGATTAACGCTAACTTGCAGAAAGCAAATATGGGTAGAGTGTGTGTTCTGACCTATACCCTCACAGTACCAAGATTAAGGACATTATAAAGAAATATTGGGACATTATCACAGTATCAGATGTCAACAAAAATATACTGGGTGAGGAACCTAAGATAGTATACAAAACTGGTCCCAACATAAAAAGATTACTGGAACATTCCAAGTTAGGGAAAGGCAGAAACAATAATAAAGACAAGGTTTTCACCAGAAAGTGCGGAAGATGCAAACAATGTACACATATAAACACCAACAGTGATATTGTTTTGAATGACATTAATCACAGTAAAATTAGGAGCATAGGTGGAAATTGCAGCACCAAGCACATAGTATATTTAGCTCTGTGCAAAATGTCCAGCCTATTATATAGGCAAAACAGAAAGAGAGTTAAAGAAACGTATTTATGAGCATTATTATAAAATTAGGAAAATGGATAGTAAAAATGCCCTATACAGACACATCAAGGAATATGGTGAGGGACACACATTCTCCTTTATGATAATAGATGAGGTGAAGGAAATTCCTTTTGAACGGGATTGGAAAACAAGACTGGCCTGTAAAGAAAGCAAGTGGCAGATTTTAACTGATTCCACCAGGAATCCAGGTATTAACGATTTTATAAGTATAAAACCATTTTTAATTCTTGATATATAATATTTTTATGGCTGCAATATTTGATGAAATGTAAGTACACATAGTGAATTTAATTCATGTTTTAGTATTTCAATCACAATACCATATGAATAATTATTTTTAGTGTCTTTTAAATCAATATTTATAATTATATATACATTTGTATTTACTTTTGGTATGTATATACATAAATCACCAAGATTTATATGTTTTTTTATATAGGTCCAATATTAGTTATGTTACAAATGGAGTACTGTTTCTTTAAATTGAGTAACAAAGTTTTGGTGCCAAAAACTGTTTTTAAATGAGTTAATTAAATGTTTTGCACTAGTTCTGATGAAGTCTGCGATGGTGCAGATGAAAGCGCTCAACTAGTGCTTAAGGAATGCTATCGTTGTAATAAAGGATTTATTTTCAGTCTACAGCGCCTTTTTGCTTCCTATGAGTTTGGAACTTGAGTTTGTTTACATAGCAATTGTGCTAGTGCTTCATTTGCTTCCTGCAAGTCTGGAACTATTGAGTTTGCCAAGGGAAGCTTCTTGTGTTTTTCTAACTACAAAGTATTGGATTGGGTTTTCTACCACAAGCTATACGGATAGTCAGGACTTCCTGAGCAACCAGGCATTTGCTCTACAACATTTCATCAGCTTTTACAAACATTCTAAGGTACTTTTATGGTTGTTGTGGTCTCCCACACAGACTGTTGTGAGTTGTGTTCAAGTTACTTTGCATCATTTGGAAGAGTTACAGGAATGTATATGCCTGGGATATAAACAGATTTAGTCCTACTTTACTTTTGAACTTCTAAACATCAGTGTTTAACAGTGTATGAGTTTGGAACTTCTGAGTTTGTTTACATAGCAATTGTGCTAGTGCTTCATTTGCTTCCTGCAAGTTTGGAACTATTGAGTTTGCAAAGGGAAGCTTCTTGTGTTTTTCTAACTACAAAGTATTGGATTGGGTTTTCTACCACAAGCTAAACGGATAGTCAGGACTTCCTGAGCAACCAGGCATTTGCTCTACAACATTTCATCAGCTTTTACAAACATTCTAAGGTACTTTTTTATGCTTGTTATGGTCTCCCCACACAGACTGTTGTGAGTTGTGTTCAAGTTACTTTGCATCATTTGGAAGAGTTATAGGAATGTATATGCCTGGGATATAAACAGATTTAGTCCTACTTAACTTTGAACTGCTAAACATCAGTGTGTAACAGTCTTTTTGTTACACTTTAGTTCAACATCCAGCCAATTTGGCGAAGCAGTGAGGTTTCTGTGGATTTAAAGGAAGTGTTTTTTCATCTTTTTTTCGTTCTGTTTGATCAGTGACATAATTCAAGTTTCATATATCCGTGTCATTTTTTTGAACTTTAGTAGCTATCCCAGCTACGGTCCACCACTAGTCTATCTGCAGGATCTGATTATATTTTATCAGTTGTTTGTTCTTGCACAACCTTATTATTAAATATTTGGCAAAAAATGTTGATATTGTCCATATTTTTTACCCTTTTGGAAAAACAAAGTGCAATATCTTGGTCAATGTACCATGCAGACCCATACAGTTTGTTTTTAATTTGTTTGTATGAATGTCAGCTTTAAAATGATACCATTACTGTGTGATCCTCCTTCATGGAGATATTCACAGAAATATGATTAATATAATATTTATCATAATTGATAAAGCATAATATCTCATCACCTGTAATAGACAGAGGCAGAGGCTACATAGCAGTGTACAAGTTGTGTGGCTCAATGTCAGCTTCAAAATGATGCATCATGTGTGTCATCACCATGCTCCCTTGCAAAGATATGGGCATTATAATGAGAAGAATTGGAACTGTATCATTTTTATAATCCTACAAGACTAAACAAACTGTGATATCTGTACATGTGTACAGAACACAGGCACAGTTCTTTTACCATGTAGTTAGGAGTAAGACTGTCTTCAAAATGAGGTATTACTTGGCACAGTGACATGTTCCCTTGCAACGTTATTTACCAAAATATGAAAACTATCATAATTTCCATAACCTAAGTCCTAAACAAACTTTGATATCTGTGCATGTGTACAACATACAGGGACAGTTCCTTTACCATGTTGTAACTATTAATACTGTCTAGAAAATGAGGTATTACCTGGCACACTGTCATGTTTCCTTGTAAAGTTATTTATCAAAATATAAAAAAAATCATAATTTCCATAACCTAAGTCCTAAACAAACTTTGATATCTGTACATGTGATATCTGTACATGTGTACAGTAGACAGACACAGTTCTTTTACCATGTTTGAACTATTAATACTGTCTTCAAAATGAGGTATTACTTAGCACATTGAGATACTCCCTTGCAAAGTTATTTACCAACATATGAAAAAAATCATAATTTCAATAACCTAAGTCCTAAACAAACATTTATATCTGTACATGTATATGACACACAGACACAGTTCTTTTACCATGTCTGAACTATTAATACTGTAATAAAATGAGGTATTACTTAGCACAGAGACATGCTCCTTTGCAAAGTTATTTACCAAATTATGAAAAAAAATCATAATTTCCATAACCTAAGTCCTAAACAAACTTTGCTACCTGTACATGTGTACAGCATACATACACTGTTCTTTTACCATGTTGGAACTATTACTACTGTCTTCAAAATGAGGTAATATTTAGCACAATGACATGCTCCCTTGCACAGTTATTTACCAAAAATATGAAAACAATCATAATTTCCATAACATACACCCTAAACAAACTGTGATATATGTACATGTGTAAAGTGCAAGACCACATTTCTTTTACCACATTGTAAGGACTAATGTTGTCTTCAAAATGAGGTATTATTTAGCATGTTGACATCTTTCCTTAGCTAAGTCATTCACTAAAATACAAAAACATATCATAATTTTCATAACCTAACTCCTAAAAACTGATATCTGTACATGTGTACAGCATACAGACAATTCATTTATCATGTTGTAAGGACAAATACTGCCTTCAAAAGGAGGTATGACTTGGCACAATTACATGCTACCTAGCAAAGTTATTTACCAAAATATGAAAAAAATCATAATTTCCATAACCTGAGTCCTAAACAAACTGATATCTGTACATGTGTACAGCATTCATACCCAGTTGTTTTACCATGTAGACACATATCATTGTAAAGATACACATTCTTGGTATAGCCAACATACTGCTGAATGGGTACATGTAAAGAGAAAAAGCAAGGTAAGGACCGCCACTCCACTAATGAACCCAGGACAGGCATGGGACTTCAGTGGCATGCAAGGCCATCTGATCTATCTGATACATGTGTTGTCTACCCACTCAGACAGCTGATACTACTACGGTCTTACGACCTCCTTCAGGGTCAGCAGTCTGCTTTACCTATGCCTTTTCTCTTACATGTGTCCATTCAGCAATGGACCTAAGGGATCAAGTTCTGTATTACTAAGCCCTTCCTGTCATCTAAACTGTACACATGACTGATAAAAGCAGAAGAAAAAAAAGTACTGCAGGATGGTTACTGACATATTCGATTGTACGTGGTAGCACTCTCCTGAAACAGTTGTTCTTTCTCAGCGTCTTAACCAGCTCCCTACCACAGTTATCTGCCAAACTCAGAAAAATATCATATTTTACACAACACAATTCATAAGCAAATGGTTATGTGTATTAAAGTGTTTTGTACGCTATTTTGACTGGATTCTGCATCTCTTGTTGCTATCTGAGGTTCGTTCGTTTTTAAGCAGTTTGCTTTCACCATTTTCTGCCACTCCGTTGAGAACTGATTTATTTGTTGGTGTTCGTTTGTGGATTTAAATGGTTATTTGTACCTGTACACAGCATACCGATAGTTCTTTTACAGTCTTAAAATTAAGTGTTACTCAGCATGTGTACAAGCGCCCTAGCACATCTTTTCCTGTGTTGTAAGTGGTGACAATGGTGTTCATAAATATAACAATAGAGTTTTACTTACCGTACTTGTCCTACTTGGTCATGGGTGTTTTCCATTCTTCTCACAAGCTGCATGTTACCAATTTCTCATGCATAGCTCTCCTCATCTCCTCACTCCATTGTGGAGGTCACTCAAGAACAACACATTGCCATCCTCAGTTAGGTGAATGCCATCCCTTCTGAAAAGGTGAACATCTTCTGTGGTGATGCTGTCATGGTAGATTGTAGATCCACCAACCCTGTGCATCAAGCCATGTATGAACCCATTCTGTAAACATATGGCCTTGTGCACTGCCCGTTGACTATTTGCTGTTTTCCATATCTGGTGAGGAATTATGTCAGACCACACAAAATGACAACCTGACCACTACGACTGCAGGTGTTCAGAAATTGCTCTGATATGAAACCGTAGCCTTCCAAGTGGGTGACTGATGACATCATTCACTCCAATGTGCAGCACAAGAATGTCAGGCTCAGGGTAGATGGAACACTTCTCTTCCAACTGCAGTACTCCGCTCGAATGAATACCTCTTCTCACAATCCAGTATACCTTCACACTAGATGTGGGGAAGTTCAAGTTGTAGTGGTTTTCACTTATGGAGGCATGGCTGGCAGCCCAGTGAATGTAGGAATGCCCACATACCCACACTCTCACTTGTTGTTCTCCTGCTTATGAAGCCATGTCAGTGTCAGAAGGTGGACAAACCTCCACAGGAAAGAAAATGCAAGCAGATTACTACTGATGTTTGAGAGATATATTGGAAGACTACTTATATATGTATATCATATTCATTACCTGGTTAGCAGATCTAAATCTTCACTCCTATAAATTATAATAACCATCACTGAAACCTGAGCTAAGGATAATCTATGATTGTTACACCTACCTACAACATTCAGCAGTCTGACCATGTATGCACAAGCACTTCCCTGGTAAATCCACCTGTAAAAAAAGAAAAAAAAAAGGAAAAAAGGACTCCCCTCTAAATGAACTACAGCCAATGTATGCAGATGCATCACCCTATCTCCCAAGAGAGGCCAAAGTTATACTGATATTCATGTGTATATGTATATATGTGCAAGTACATTATGTACATACATACATACCGATATACACACATATATGTATGTATATATATATATATATATATATATATATATATATATATACACACACACACACACACACACACACACACACACACACACACACACACACACACACAGGAAGAAATTATCAGGGGGTTTGGAGGATACCTAGTTGAGGAAGAATGAGGGGGTGGCTTGCAATGACTCCAAGCAGAGAAAAATCACAATCTAGTTTGTGCATTCATCAATGTGATAACTTCTAATTATGTGACTAACAGTGACAGCTGCTGAGAGTTTTACCTGAAAAGTGATAATGACTCAGTGCTATATTGTAACTGTACTTATTGCTAATGTGATAATGACCTGCCTTTCAATACTGCAAAGATATGCATGCTCAGACACAGGTGATAATTGCTGCACATAACGTGTTGAGTAGGCATTCAGTATATTACCTTGTGCAGCTGTTATGTAACACAGACTCATTATCATCAGTATGGGGAAGATCTGAGTAATTCAGTAAAATAGTATAACACTTAGATAATACTGAGCCCTGATTATGACCTATGCTCCATTAGTGGCATGGGTGTGTGAGGGAGTGGTTAGTAGAAGGGTGCCTAGAGTGGCCAATGACAGCTCATTCATCCTGGAAGGAGGGAGACTGCTAGACCGTCTACTGTGCAAATGCATTAGTTGCCTCTCTTGGTTAAGTTATCTTGCACTATGTTGAGCATACATCTCCTTGCTAAGCCAGGAAATAGGAGGCATATATGTCAGTACATATGGATACCTCCTCCTCTTCCAACTTGCAATTTACAGCAAATCTGTGAGCAGACTAAGGTGGGCTGCTCTGCTGGACCTGCAAGCTGACTTGCTCCTGAAAACCCAACTCTCACTACTGAGGGAACAGATGGACTGACAGGGCTTCTGGTGCAGGAACAAAAGGGCAGTAGGATACATGCATAATGAAGGCATGCCCAGCTCTCACCCATGCAGAACAAGTAGGAGAAGGTGGGTAGTCAGCACAGAGGATTATTGGTGTAAGCTAACAAAATCCTCTATCCTGTAGTCCAGAATTTGATTCCCTCACCCTGCATTTGGCTTATGTGTGATTCTAAGTAAGTCACTTAACTCAGTGGGCTTTCCAAATTAACAAATAAAGCTAGTGTAATCAGGCAATGGACCTGCAAAGGATGTCATGGAGATAAAAAATAAATAAATAAACAAGTTCAGATGTATATGTACTATAATAGCTCTGCACCATCTACAATACTGTACATTTACAGTCCCTGGTAAACTTTGTAGATGGAAGGGGCTGTCCATGGGGTTATTACAAGGACTCGGAAATGCAACTCAACACCACTTGATGGATTTCTGATAACTGCAATTCTTATAACTTACCAGGGCTACACACTACCTTACAAGATTATTAAAACACTTAAAACAAATATATAACAAAAATATTCATACAAAAATATCACACCTGCTAAGCAAAAGATATGCGAATCCTTAACTGTTGCGTATTTTCTGACAGCAAAGCACACATGTAGAGTGTACAGAGATGTAAATGTAAAAACTCAATCAGAAAAAAATCATTACAAAGTGATCTACTTTACTCAAAAAATATTTAACAGCACTTACAAAATAATTACAAAATATTATGCAAGTATTCAAAAATGCAAGAAAGCTTCTACAGCAACTATCCTTAGATACACCCAAAGGCAGGCTATCAAATAACTCCCATGGGATTGCTTTCATCAAGCATATCACAAAATATTATACAAGTATTCAAAAGTGCAAGAAAGTCTGTACAGCAATTATCCTTGGATACACCCAAAGACAGGATATCAAATAACTCCCATGGGATTGCTTTTGTCAAGCATATCACAACTTACATGGTCACTTGACTCAATCAGATACATAACCACCCAAGTAGCATTAATGACCAATAAATAATTTAGATAAGAGATGTAAAAAAATGCTACATTTCACATCAGGTCTGCAGAACGCAAGCAATCATAACTGCATTATCTATGGCATTAGACTAAATGCGCAGCATTCCTTGCACCAAACAACAACTCTCTCCAGAGACCAAAACAAAGGAACTTGGAGAAGTAACCAGATGATTTAGGCCTCTAACTGTATAGTCCACTGAAGGGGGAAATCCATTTCAACTATGTACTCTCACCAGTAACACTATTCCCGACAAACATGCAAACTTCAATAAGAATACATAAACATGCAATAATCTCTCTCATACACACAAGCAGGCACTTCTACATTCATACATACACTCTTCATTCACTTCTGTACCGTTCGCTCTCTCATACACACAAGCAGGCACATGTACATTCATACACACACTCTTCATTCATTCCTGTACCGTTCACTCTCATACACACAAGCAGGCACTTCTACATTCATACAAATACTCTTCATTCACTCCTGTACCATTTGCTCTCTCATACACACAAGCAGGCACTTTTACAATCATACACACACTCTTCATTCACTCCTGTACATAACCTTCAGTACTCAATAAAAGTAAAACAAAGTCAATTCTGGGCACATTGCAGTTAGAGCTTAGAACAGCACTTCTGGCTAATATCAAAGATTGAAACAATACTAATTTCATGAACTGTAATTACACTTTGACTTGGGAATGGATCCATTCCCATCATGGTATAACTAGAAACCCAAAAGGCTTGGAGAAATTAAAAAACACATTATAGTTACATCAAGTGCAGTTTATGTACAGTGAAAAAAAATCAAATTAGAGTTTACATTTGACTTAAACTCATCAGTTTCTTTCTTTATATAATTCTGCCTACTCATGGTTAAACTTTAGTCCATTTTTAACATCATTCAAAGGAACAATTTTTACAGTATACAAACTTGGTTTTCTAGCTTAGGTCAAATTGCCTTACAACTCTCAGGTACTTCTAGCAGCTGTTCTGTAGCACTCCTTGAGTAAGGATTTTCACACAGTTTCTTCTGGACAAGTTCCACCAAGAGTCTCCATTCTTGGCCTTATGATGCTACTGTAAGAGAGGCACACATTTCTGCCTTTGTGAGGTATAAGTCTTTTGTTTAACAGCTTTCTCCCTTGTGATTCCCATTAGCTTGTTCTAATGCAAGCTTTCTGCTGTTGGAACATGCTACCTACACACCTCCCTCAGTCTTTACCATAATATATAGAATATATACAGCACATCAAATAGCATTTTTATATGTGAAACTGTCATTGTGCCACAAAACATAGGCATATTGTGCAAGGAGTACAATTTCCACCTCACAGCAAGAGGTTCCCTAGTTTGATTCACACATGGTGGCCTTCAGTGTGGAGTCTGCATGTCCCAGCTATGTCTGTGCGTGATTTCTCTACATGGTATTGCTTCCTCCCACAACAAGTGAAATTATTTAGAGACACTATGTGTACCTTTCGCTCTCTCATACACACAAGCAGGCATTTCTACATTCATACACACACTCTTCATTCACTCCTGTACCATTTGCACTCTCTCATACACACAAGCAGGCACTTCTACATTCATACACACACTCTTTATTCAATCCTGTACCATTCACTCTCTCATACACACAAGCAGGCACTTCTACATTCATACACACACTCTTCATTCACTCCTGTACCATTTGCACTCTCTCATACACACAAGCAGGCACTTCTACATTCATACACACACTCTTTATTCACTCCTGTACCATTCACTCTCTCATACACACAAGCAGGCACTTCTACATTCATACACACATTCTTCATTCACTCCTGTACCGTTCGCTCTATCATATACACAAGAAGGCACTTCTACATTCAGACACAAACTCTTCATTCACTCCTGTACAAAACCTTCAGTGCTGCAATAAAGGTAAAACAGGGTAAACTCAGAGAACTCGGCATGTGTTAGCACATGCCCAACACAGCATGAGCAATCATTGGAGCATCAGATATGGGAAGGCCAGCAGAGCTTCCCAAGCTCTAATTGCTAAAACAGGCTCCTTTTAGTACTGCCAACGTACTTAGAGTAAAATTAGGACTCAAGTTTCTACATTCTCTTATGACAAAGAGGCCGTTTACAGTACACTTTGCCCTGTCCACTTTCCGCAAGTTACATAAAAAGGGAGTGGAGGGCCAGACATTCCATTAAATGTTACAGAAAAACCTGTGCACCTTATTATACTACATAATCACATTAGGCTTTCTCACAATATTTTCGACATTCCACTAATGGTACCACTTCAAAAGGAATGAGTCTTACCTGAATTAAAAGCCAGAGTACCACCAGAACTTCTGGTGACTACAGCAAAACCAGTGAGATATATCCAGTAATGATCTGTGAAACCAGTGCCCAGAATAAATACAGAGATTCAGCAGCAGGTAAAATCTGCAGATATCAGCAAAAAGAAAGGAAATACCTGCTCCTGGACCCTCTATTTATCTGGGGAAAACAAAAGAAAATTAGGTCAGGGGTGGAGGAGTTATGCAAGTGGTGGCTTGGATTGCAAGAATCCAATTGGCTGCCACCACTTGCTTTATGAAAGGCTTACAATGGCATTTTTTTTTAAAGTTTAATGTGACTCGCATGTAATGCACACTGAATTGTAACTATAGCAGCAGAATAATAAGTATAGTTACGATTTTAGAGTGTATTACCATGTAAACAGCTGTAAATTTACATTAAAGTTCTCCTCACACCACTGGAAGGCACTTGGGGGTAACAGACTGAAATTTCTATCGTCTCATAGTGAGCTCGGATGTAACCACAGAGGCACCATGGGATGGTAGTTAGGGTTAATGAGTTAATTCATTTTTATGTTGTTATGTGTAAATTTGTATTTCTGTGTTAACAACTCTTATATTTATTATTATTTTTAATTGTGTTTGTATTTTTTTATAATTATTTATAATATTTATTTTTCTTTGTTATCATTTTTTTATTTACATTTTTCCAGTTATGTTTTATTTTATTATTGTATTTTAATGTTTTATTTTATTATGACAGCGCAGCAGGGTAGGTCAGTTCCCTGGGATCTGCCTATACTTACTCCACCAGCTACAGCATCAAGACCCAGCAGTTTTGCATACACCTGCTACTTAAGTAAATCTTTGGCTGCAGGTAGTAAGTGACTTCAAGTAGTGTTAAGTACCTTGTTGGACCACATGCAACTGGAAAGTAGTATAAAATAGTAAATAATATAATTACAAACACAATGATAAATAATAACAAATGAAAAAAGTAACAACAGAGCAATAAAAATTATGCATAATAAAAAATAAGAAAATTAACCATAAAAAAAAAAGAGAAGGGGTGGGGTGAGAGAAAAAACTTCACAGTTAATATACAAAGCTTTGTACAATAAATTTGTATTCTATTCTGTTACATTTTACTTTTAACACTACCAATTGCTAGGAAATGTCTTTATTATGTTGAATGCTAGCGTGTTCCTAACACATACACACTATGGTACAGATCAGATTGCATCCAGCAATCATTCATGGGTGCATATATTGCACATATGCATGTTCAATGTACAGTGATCGCACTTGACAGCAGAACATTCAAGCCAGAGGTACAGAGGTCCGAAGTTCAAATGCTATAATGAAGAAAATGTAACAGTATTGTATATTTAATGATGATCACCTAAAGCAGTATTGTAAACAAGTTTTATATTTGGGGAAGTGTGGTTTTTGAGCCCACAACCAGTGAATACTGTAATACTGTATATCAGTTTAGGACTACAGCATAATGCATGCACACTTTCCTTTTACACTTTACAGATTCATGCTCACCGTTATCTGAGAATGTACAACTGTTGGTTTGTGTTACAGACCATACCTGTCAACCTCTTAGAGCAAGATATCTGGACAGATCATAAAATAATGGGAGTACAATGACCAAAAAATAGAGCAGATTTTAAATACTGTTCTTACAAACATGGAAAGTAGCATAAAAATTGTGTTAACATACATTTTGACACTCATTATTATAAATGTTATGAGAAACAGACCAAAACAGTCAGTCAAAACTCTGGATATTTAGTGAACATACGGGCAGTTGAGAGCTATGCTACAGACTAGTGCATGCATACTTGCTATAACAGTTGAGATATGCATGCTCAATCTTATAAACTGTATGATATAACAACTAATCTATCTTTAACTGTTAATACTACAATAACAGTACTTTATATAATTATGGTTACACACCACATGCTACTCTCATCCTTGTCAGTCACGATGCGTGGGACCTCACATTCGAGGCCCTCTCTTCTGCAGCTGTGGAAAAAAAAGAAAACCATGCCAATATGAACAGCAGTCTTGAATATATTCAGCTTTAATATTTATAATTACTCAAGGCACTTTATACATACAGATCTGTGTTATGCTCCCTGCCTGACATTCCCTGATCCAGTGATCAAGGGTATCTGGTTTCCTCCTTCAGAGATCATCATAGTCATGACTGCATTGTTCTCCAGGGAATAGGTTACCTGTCACACTGGACAAAGCCATAGCTACAGTATTTCAGGCTTCGGACTTGTACTGAAAACCTGTATAGTCACCCTGCAAGAGCTGAAGTTCAGGCTCCTTAACTATGAGCTCAGCAAATACCTTGAACTCCTGAACACCAGAGTGCTGCACTTTGAAACATACACCCTCTCCAGCGACACCAGCCATACCTACAAAAGATAAAGCTCAATATGTAATGTGCATTTCCCGTCAATTCCACTTTAAATGTCACGTTTTTCTGCCAATTGTACATATTGTGCTTACTGAGAGTGCTTACTGTCTGCATTTTGATACATTTGAAAAAGCTGTGCTCTGCTTACCATCGACAAACACAGTAAGCCAAATGCATCTGTTAGCATGATGGTATGCAGAATGTAGCTTTTTCAGATGTATCACAGGTTCATAGGATGATACTAGTCTATTGGCCTAGAGGTCCTTATAAGCCTAGCCAAGAATTTGGCCCATGTTCCCTCAAAGTCAGTACCTGATTCCCCTGTCCAGTAGATACACAGGTGGGATCCCAGGGGTGTATTTTCTGTTTCCCATCCAGTCGCCAAGGTTTCTCTTAAAAAGGACTACAGAGGTACTCTGCTTGACATGGAGAGGGAGTCTTTTCCACAGATGGGGGAGTCTTTGGGACACAAATCTATCCCACCAAGTTCTATTAATGTCACAGACCAGGTTTAAGGCCTTGCGTGTGGGTCGCACGAGTGGAGTTTGACTTACAGATATGCAGCAACTCCATCAAGACTGGGTCTGAGATGGCCTTGTATGCCAGACATAGGGCACCTCTGAGCAGTCTATATGAGACTGAGTAGAGGGACAGGGCTTTTGTCCTCTCTGTATAGGATAGTTGTTTTCAGACCCTGGATTTTCCTGGTCAGAAACCTCTGCGGTCTATCCCGCTGCTGCATGTGCTTGGCAAGGTACATACCAAAGTGGGCATTGTACTCGATAAAGGGTCTGATAAGAGAGGAGTACAGGGATGTTATGACCTCCTTTTTCCTGGATGAAATACCCTTATTATGAAGTGGGCCATGTAGAATGCTTTTCGTACAATGGAGGCAATGTGGTGGTCAAATGTCAGGTTGCTATCAACCTGGATGCTCAGGTTTCTCACGAATGATTGTGTGCTTATTATATTGTTATTAACGTGATAATTAGTGGGGATGCCATTTTCCCCAAAGGGGATAATGATGCATTTCTTGGCATTCAGTTTGAGGTCATGTTTCTGGCACCAGTCATTAGTTTGTGTAAGGCCCTCTTGGAGGATGTTCACATCACTAGGGAATTTAAGACAGTGCCCAGCTTGCATTCATCTGCAAATTTGGTCAGCCACAGACCACTGGTTTTGGCTTGCACCTCAGAAAAGTATATCTCAAACAGTAGAGGCCCCAAGACCAATCCTTGGGGTACACCGGTCATTACAGTTCTACTACTAGAGGTGGCTTCCCCTGTCTTGACTGAGTGGGTTCTATCAGTGAGCCAGTTAGCTACCCATCTGGTAACATACTGGTTGATGCCTAGCTGGAAGAGTTTATCTATTATGCCCGAATGCGGAATAGTGTCAAAGGCTTTGGCTAGGTCAAGGTAGGTGTTGTGCACCGTCTTTCTCTCATCCATGGCTTTGGTGACTGTTTCAAAGAAGTTGACCAAGTTTAACAGGCATGATCTCCCTTTGACAAAACCAAACTATGTGGGGTCAAGTGTTTGGAGGTTGCCAATGTCCTTGTTTAAAAGATCCATGATATTGCATTCCATGGCCTTGCAGATCAGGATAGTTAGGGTGATGGGCCTTTAATTACCTCAGTCAATGGACACTCCACCTTTGTATAGAGGGACGATGCATTCACACGGTTATTTCACATACAGCCACTTGTGCAACTCTGTTATTCAACTAAGAGCAGAACTATACTTTCATGAACATTGTCATATCAGCAAAACCATGTTAGATATTTTAAGTGAGAGTAAATATAATCTGACATGGAACAAAATAAAGTAATTAAAATAAAGTAAAATGTGTATGGAATACACAGTATTCGAACCTAGGACCAAGTGTACAGTAGTCCTAAACTTACAGTTCTTGCCACAAGAGGATTAAGACACTTGTCTATGCAGCACTTTATTTGTATAATCTGCAATGTTACAACAATATAAAAAAAGTTTACATACCCTGCATTAAAAAGCAGGAGCATCTGCACTCCCATCCTGGACTTAACACCTGTCACCATAGGATTAGTTACATGAGGTCCGCTATATTAGTATTCATTAACTTAATGGTATTAGGGCTGTGCATACTCTGTACTAGAACACAGGTCCATCTGTACTCCTGTCTTAGACTTAACACTTGTCACCACAGGATTAGTTACATGAGGTCCCCTATATTAGTATTCATTGTTAATGTCACGGTATTAGTGCTGCACAGCCTTGCTTACTGGGTTTGTGTGATTCCCAGCATTATTAATTGAATGCATCTGGTTACTATTTTTGTATATTTGGGTCATGATTGATACATGGCTGGTCTGATATATAGGTGGTCCAGTCACGCAAACAAAGTAAGCACAGCTGAAGCCGTTTGCAGCAAGTGGTACATTGAGCAAACTTCAGAAGAAAAAAAATACAAAAAAAGAGAAAAGATTAAACAATTTCAGAAAGCCATTCACAATCATCATCATCTTCTTTTGGCTGTTCCCGTTAGGGGTCGCCACAGCGGATCATCTGTTTCCATATCTTCCTGTCCTCTGCATCTTTCTCTGTCACACCAACCACCTAAATGTCCTCTCTGACCACATCCATTAACCTTATCTTAGGCCTTCCTTTTTTCCTCTTACCTGGCAGCACCATCCTTAGCATCCTTTTCCCAATATAAGCAGCATCCCTCTTCAGCACATGTCCAAACCAACACAATCTCACCTCTCTTGCTTTGTCTCCAAACTGTCCAACCTGAGATGACCCTCTACTATACTGATTCCTAATCCTGTCCATCCTAGTCACACCCAGTGCAAATCTTAACATCTTTAACTCTGCCACATCCAGCTCTGACTCCTGCCTTTTTGCCAATGCTACCGTCTCCAAACCATATAACATAGCTGGTCTCACTACCCTCTTGTAGACCTTCCCTTTCACTCTTACTGGTACCCGTCTGTCACAAATCACTCCTGACACTCTTCTCCACCCATTCCACCCTGCCTGTACTCTCTTCCACACTCACCATTCCTCTAAACTGTTGATCCCAAGTACTTAAACTCATCCACCTTTACCAACTCTACTCCCTGCATCCTCGCCATTCCTCTACCCTCCCTCTCATTTACACACGTATATTCTGTCTTAACCCTGCTGATCTTCATTCCTCTCCTCTCTAGAGTATATCTCCACCTCTCCAGGGCCTCCTCAATCTAGTCCCTACTCTCACTACAGATCACAATGTCATCTGCAAATATAATAGTCCACTGGGCCTCCTGTCTGATCTCATCTGTCAACCTGTCCATCACCACTGCAAATAAGAAAGGGCTCAGAGCTGATCCTTGATGTAATCCCACCTCCACCTTAAACGTATCTATCACTCCCACCGCAGTCCTCACCACTGTCACACTACCCTCGTACATATCCTGTACCACTCTTACATACTTCTCTGCCACTCTCGACTTCCTCATACAATGCCACAACTCCTCTCTAGGCACCCTGTCATATGCTTTCTCTAAGTCCACAAAGACACAATGCAACTCCTTCTGACCTTCTCAATATTTCTCCAACAACACTCTCAGAGCAAACATTGCATCTGTAGTGCTCTTTCCTGGCATGAAACCATACTGCTGATCACTAATCATCACCTCCCTTCATAACATAGCTTCCACTACTCTTTCCCATAACTTCAAGCTGTGACTGATCAAATTTATCCCTCTATAGTTACTGCAGGTATGCACATCATCCTTATTCTTAAAGATAGGTACAAAAACACTTTTTCTCCACTCCTCAGGCATCCTCTGACTTTCCAAATTTCATTAAACAATCTGGTTAAAAATTCCACTGCCATTTCTCCTAAGCACCTCCATGCTTCCACTGGTATGTCATCTGGGCCAACAGCCTTTCCATTCTTCATCCTCTTCATAGCTGTTCTTACTTCCTCCTTGATAATCTGTTTCACTTCCTGATTCACTATCACCACATCATCCAACCTTCTCTCTCTCTCATTCTCTTCATTCATCAGCCCCTCAAATTACTTTTTCCATCTACTCAACATACTCTCCTCACTTGTGAGTACGTTTCCCTCACTATCCTTTATCACCCTTACCTGCTGCACATCTTTCCCAGCTCTGTCCCTCTGTCTAGCCAATCAGTACAGGTCCTTTTCTCCCTCTTTAGTATCCATTCTCTCATACAACTCTCCATATGCCTTATCCTTAGCCTTCACCACCTCTCTCTTTGCCATGCGCCTCATCTCCTTATACTCATGTCTACTTTCTTCATCTCATTGACAATCCCACTTCTTCTTCGCCAGCCTCTTCCTCTGTATACTCTCCTGTACTTCCACATTCCACCACCAGGTCTCCTTGTCCTCCTTCCTCTGTCCAGATGTCACACCAAGCACCTTTCTAGCAGTCTCCCTTACTAGCTCTGCTATAGTTGCCCAGCTGTTTGGTAACTCTTCACTGCCTCCCAGTGCCTGCCTTAACTCTTCCCTGAACTCCACCTCACAATCACTCTTTTTTAACTGCCACCATTTAATCCTTATTTGCAAAAAAAAAAGACAGAAAATCCACCCAAGGATGGCCAGTCAACGAAATCCACAAGTGTTCCAATTAAAATGTAATCCTTTAATACGAATAAAACTTCGACTTGAAATAAAATGAAAAATAAAAGGCTCAAAGCTGTCCCTTGAAGATATCCGATAAGCGCTTTCGACTGTTGTCTTCAACAGTCGAAAGCGCTTATCGGATATCTTCAAGGGACAGCTTTGAGCCTTTTATTTTTTATTTTATTTCAAGTCGAAGTTTTATTCATATTAAAGGATTACATTTTAATTATCGGATATCTTCAAGGGACAGCTTTAAGCCTCTTATTATTCATTTTATTTCAAGTCGAAGTTTTATTCGTATTAAAGGATTACATTTTAATTGGAACACTTGTGGATTCCGTTGATTGGCCATCCTTGGGTGGATTTTCTGTCTTTTTTTGCTAATATTGACTGTTTTTGTGACAGACCACCTCTAGCGTTTGGGAGTTGTTTATTCAACCATTTAGTCCTTGGCACTGTTTTCACACTCCTCCTCCTCTTCTTGATAACCAACGTCATCCTACAGACCACCATTCTATGCTGCTTAACTACACTTTCCCAAGTCACCACTTTACAGTCTCCAATCTCCTTCAGACTGGCCCTCCTACATAGGATATAATCCATTTGTGTGCATCTTCCTCCACTCTTGTTCATCACCCTATGCTCCTCCCTCTACTTAAAATACGTATTCACCACAGCCATGTCCATCCTTTTTGCAAAATCCAAAATCATCTGACCTTCTGCATTCCTCTCCTTAACACCATAGCTGCCCATCACTTCCTCATCCCCTCTGTTCACAATGCCAACATGCCCATTGACATCCGCTCCAGTCACTAGTCTCTCATCCTTGGGTACACTCACCACCACTTCATCCAACTCACTCCAAAATTGTTCTTTCTCATCCATCGCACACCCAACTTGTGGAGCATATGCACTAACAACATTCATCATTACACCATCAATTTCAAGCTTCATAAACATCACTCTATTGGACACTCTCTTCACCTCCAAAACATTATTGGCATGTTGTTCCTTTAAGGTAACTCCTACCCCATTTCACCTGCCATCCACACAATGACAGAACAATTTGAAACCTCCTCCTATACACCTGGCCTTACTTCCCTTCCATCTTGTCTCTTGCACACACAATATATCAACCTTCCTTCTCTCCATCATATCAGCTAGCTCTCTCCCTATACCAGTCATACTGCCAACATTCAAAGTTCCTACCCTCACTACTACACTCCTAACCTTCCTCCTCTCTTCCTGCCTTCAAGCATGCCTTTCCCCTTCTCTTCTCCTTCGGCCAACAGTAGTCCAATTTCCGCCAGCACCCTCTTAGGTAACAGTACTGGTGGCGGTCATTGTTAACCTGGGCCTTGACTGATATGGCATGGAAATATGAAATGTTCTCTGCATAAGTCATTTGGCAGAGGTTTTACGCCGGATGCCCTTCCTGACGCAACCCTCTCCATTTATCC
>NC_056744.1:50675488-50785488 GCF_019279795.1 Protopterus annectens | reverse complement strand
AGTTAAATAATGAAAAGAAAATAATGCAACAACATGATATGCTACTAAAAGAGAGTCCACTAAGATAATATGAAATGAAATGATACATGCCACAATAATAAAATGAATAGATAAATACAAAAAATAGTTAAACAGTTACTTGTTGAAAGCTCAACCAAGTTACTAAAAATTATTTTTACACTGCACCTACATGAGTGCTATAACCTATACCTGAAAGTTAAGATAACTTTCTTTAACCCAGCAATAAGGTCAAGTACCTACCAGCCACCCCTTTTACAGCATGTTCATGTGTCGCACTCTAGGGTTGGCAGGTGGATGTTGGTTTGAATGGGCTCTTATGTGTTCAGGAGTGCATGCTTTGCCATCTTTCTTTAAATGGTTAGTTCATTTCAAATGTGTAGACTTAGAAAGAAACCATCTGCTGCCAAATGCATGCTTTCCTGTTTATAAATTTTAAGTAGATTCAGTCCTTCATCTTTCATTCTAGCTAAGGGCTTAAAACTCCACATTGCACCACAGTGATTACTAAATTACCAAGAAGTGTTCTTATTAGTGGAAAGAGTGAGCTGGTCATTGTCTGTTGCTCTGTTAGTTGATATCTGCTACTAAGGGCGGTAATCAGACTCATGTTGGTCAGTATCTGCCACAAATGAAAGTTATTATGTTTGGAATGATGACAGCAAGTTGAAGCTACAAAGCAAAATGTTCATGCTCTAATAAAGTATAACAAAATTACAATGTTAGTGACTGACAAGTATGTCACTAGGTGGGATTCACACCTCCTCTAAACTCAAAATTCTGTGCTTTACCTAATAAACCAAAAACACCAAAATTGAGTGACTGAGTGTTCATGTCAAGGACAGGTCACTTTAGAGTGAACACTAGCTTTTTTCTGATATATGTGTATATATGTGTGTGTAGATATATATATATATATATATATATATATATATATATATATATATATATATATATATATATATAGATCTACTTTACAAGGTTGAAGTTTCACAACTTCAAATTGCCAGTGGGCGAGACCATAAGATTGAAGTTTTGAAACTTTTGTAATACAAAAAATAAAAACGAAATATTTGTTTTTACATTTTTGCATGGGGGGTGCTCACCTGCACCCCCCAGACCACCTGCTAAATAAATATACCAATCCGAAATCACGCTACAGTAAGGAAAATAGTAAATTTCCAATTCTGTGCTATATGGCAATCTCCAGTCAAAATGTCTGAAGTTTCAAATCTTTGGTCTTAACCATTTGCAGTTCAAAATATTGAAACTTTGAGCTTGTGAGGGGAATCCATGTATATACACATATCCTAAGCAGTTCAAGGCAGTATAAAATATTTAAGCTGTGCCTTGAGAAATATCTCATGCTCTTCTTAACTTTTGACAATAAAAAAATGTAAATACTTCAAATGACAGCAGAAAAATGTTATTCAAATTTCTGGCATAAATCATGCAATCATGTTCATGTCACTGTGTACATCACAGCTTATAAACTACAGAGCTCTTACCAAGCTACTAATTTCATATTTTGCCTGTACACAAGTAATGTCTACAGATACTTTGCCCACGTTCACAGAGTATCTATCAGTCACTTTTCAATTATACATTCTCTGTCAGCATCTTATACAAACTTTTAGATACTGATAGTCAAGTTTTCAAAGGTTTAGCACATCATATACATTATTTTTATTTATTTATTTTTATTTTACATTTGTTGACCGGGCTAGTCCAACTGGATATATGTCCATTTTTAGTGGTGGCCCGGGGAGAAAAGCTCCAACAAACAAAAAACACACTATCATATATAATATAAGACATTTACAAATACAGTTAAATGTACAGATAATCATCCTATACATTACATTTTGTTACATTTCTGTAAACAGAATCATGGTACATTTCAGCTATGGTTAGCCATGCAAATATTTTGCTAACAATTTAGTATAAGAGAATACTTTCATTTTAGTTGACTGAAAAAAAGTACCTAGGTTATACACTCTCTTAGTAGCTAACAGAAAAGTAACTAGTTTGTACAGTAATGGCAATAAATGCTTTGAGAAATTAGGGGTAGTTAGGGTTAGAACAAGGGCATAACCACTGTGATTTAAGGTATGGCCTCAATTTGCTTTTAAATAATGCTGTAGAGGTAATGATGGTTAGGTCTTTTGGGAGGGAGTTCCAGATTTTTCCAACTGTGTTGGCAAACAAGGAGTCACCAACCAAGTTGTAAGCTTTACCTATTAGTACAAGTAGTTTATTTGATGAGCGTAGGGTCTTGAGGTTGTTATAGGCAGTGATTAGGTTAGTAAGTATTGGTGTGTTAGTAGGTTGGTACAGGATCTTGTGGGCAACTGTTAATTGATTAAATAGTATTATATTTGGCAGTTCTAGCCATCCTAGCTGTTTAAGATTATCACAATGGTGGGCTCTGAAGGCAGACCCAGTTGCAAATCTGGCAATAATATTATAGGATATTGCTAGATTGTTGATGTTGTTTTTACATAGTTTCGTGTGTATATATATATATATATATATATATATATATATATATATATATATATATATATATATACATAGGTGAGGCATAGAGGAGGGTAGAGATTAACTGGGTGCGGGCAATGGTGGTCCTTTCAAGTGGTGACAAAAAGGATTTAATCCTATATAAGGATCCTAGTTTTTTGTTGACTGTTTTTATAGTACTATTAATATGGGAATCAAAGGTAAGGTTGTTGTCAATAACAACCCCAAGAAGTTTAGTAGTACAATCAGGAGATATAATAATGCCATTGCTTGATGTGACAGTAAAATTAAGTAGGGAGGCCTGACATGTGTGAGTGAATAGTAGCAGTTTTGGTTTTTTTTTTGGGATTCAGAATGAGGCATTGATGTAGAAGCCATTTTTCGACTATGTTAAACACATTTTGAGTTATGGACTGTAGGACAGATGGTGAGGTGGCAGAGCATATTACCATGGAATCGTCTGCATATTGGATACAAGTAGCTTGAGGTATAACAGAATATAGGTCGTTTATAAATACAGAGAATAGGAGAGAGCCTAATACAGAGCCTTGAGGGACACCAAGGGAAATTGGGAGGTGGGAGGATAGGTTGTTCTCCCATAGGACAGCCTGCTGCCTGTTGTCTAAGTATGATTGGAACCATTGAATAGCCAGTGTATCTACAGACAGGTTTTTGAGTATATTAATGAGTAAGTGGTGGTTAACCATATGGAAGGCTTTTGAAAGATCAATAAAGAGGGCTGAGGATAACGTGTCATTGTTACGATTCTTATTAATACAATCTGTGAAAGATAAAAGAGCAGAGGTGGTGCTATGAAATGGTCTAAAACCATGTTGGCAGTTGGCTAGTAATTTGTTTTCTATTAGGTGGTTTAACAGCTGTTTATGAATGCATTTCTCCATGATCTTTGCCAGTGGTGATAACATGGCTATAGGTCTATAATTTGATAATTCATTGGAGTTGCCTCCCTTATGCAAGGGGATAATGTGAGAAATTTTCCAGATTAATAGAACTATTACAGAAGGAACTATCCCATCAATCAGGATGGAAACTGCGAAGACTATGGCCTTTGTAGCTTTTTGCAGGTATTCTGCAGGTAATAGGTCTGCAGAGAGGGTGGTAGGATTAAACTTATGTAAGAGGGTACAGACAAGGAATGTAGGAACAGGTTGAAAGTAAAATGAAGGGGGTGCATTAGTGATGGAGGTGGCTGATGATGATGATGATGTATCAGGGGATAGCTGATTTGCAAGAGATTGAATAGTCTCTATGAAAAAAAGTGTTAAAGGTATTGGCTATTTGAGTAGGGTTATTGTGATTAGAGTCTAAAGGGGCGGGTGTGACTGAATGATCAGGGTGTAAGAGTTTATTAATATCTGACCAGAATTTTTGTGGTTTATTTTGGTGCTTTTGTTGGAGCTCAAAGTAAAAATTATTTTTGTCTAACAATATGGCTTTTTTTTGTTTAATTTCTAAGCTGTCTAATCAACAGGGTTTCTAGTTGAATGCCAATTTGCCCACAATTTGTTTCTAAGGAGGATTTTTTTGTTTGGTAGTTTTTGAGAGCCATGGGGCTGGTTTAGTCTTGGCTCTAATTGTACGTGTTGGGGTGTGGTAGTCTAAAAGAGCTAAGAATTTTGAAATGAAGTATTGTACTGCTTCATCTAGATGTAGGTTTTTTTTAGGGGTGACCAATCACATGCCAAGAGTTCTTTTTGAAAGCTATTGGGGTTAAAATTCTTTTTGGTCCTTATTGTCCTGTAGGTTGTTGGGTTTGAAATGTCACTTTTATATCTGATTATAAAGGTCAGTGAATGGTCACTTATATCTTCGGGGAGGGTTCCTACTTTGTATGTTTGGTGGTGACTGCTTATGAGAATACAATCTAAGGTACTTTCCTTGCCACTAAGTTTATTGGTCCTTGTAGAGGATGTAATGGTTTGGGTAAAACCATATAGGTTAATATGAGTAGGTGGCTGTTCTGAGGAACTGCTCTTCCAGTTGATATTGAAGTCACCAAGCACTATGGTTTCTTGTGGGTAGGTATTAGATAGCCAACTGAGGATATCCTCTAGGGTGCTGGAGTTATTACCTGGGGGAAGATTAACACAGATGATGCAGATGGATTTATGTTTATTAAGTTGTAATTTGGAAATAAGGATTTCAGCCTTATTTATTAGTGGAGGTTGAGAATGTATAGGTGTCACCTGTAATCCAGTTGTGTATAGAATAGCTACTCCCCCCACCCTTCTTAGCTTTATGGTCTAGCCTCAGGATATTGTAGCTGGGTGGAATAATCTCATTATCCTGTGTTGAATTTTTGAGCCATGTTTCAGTAAGACATAGGATGCCAAATGAATGTACATCCATGAGTGCATGTAGGTGGGCAACTTTATGTTTATGCTCTGTATGTTGAGATGAGCTATCAAGAGTGAGTTAGAGGGTCTGTCTAGCAATTGTGTATTAGCAAGGATTGGAGTGTGGGGCAATGAAGTTGTAGTAGAGGTTGGTCCAGGGTTTGGGTGGATATCACCATCTATTAAGGGGTGAAATTGTACTCTTATTGAAAGTTTTAAGAGCCTACATGTAAGATCCTGGAATTTCCTAGTTCTTGGACTATAGAATTTAATGTGGGTCAGTCTATGATACTTAGTTGGTAGGCAGGTAGCTGTGTTGGGTGTATATGTTAATAATTGGACTGATTTTTCATCACACCCCTCACCGTTGCATGTCCTAACATCACAGCTACCCTTGCTTCTCCAAATGACACTCATAGTGAAAATATTTGGACTTTCTATGCAACAGACTGTGATGGGAAATGGCTAAAAGCAGCAGCCTGCATTGGCCACGAACACTAATGCACAGCAGGCATATGAACATGGTCCTGAAAGTGTCTGTATTTTTACATATTTCATGACCTTGGGAAAATGGTGATTTAGTCTTGGAATGAATAGTGTGTGGTTAAAAAAACTTTAAAATGTACCCCACCCCCTCCAAATCTCCATATCAAGAGTATTATAGGATTATGCTTTCATCAAAGGACTTTGCACGCATAAATTCACTTAGAAAGAAGCAACATAAGCTAAAAACTATTAGCATGCACATTCAGATATTTTAAGATTTTAGCTATTGAATTATTATAACCTTCTCCAATAAAGTTGAATAACTATAACAGAATTACTACAAGTCATATATAATAATCTCTTTAAAATTTCCTGATCACAGAATTGAGTTTCTATATAACTATACTAAAAAAGTTATAGAAACACAAAGAGTAAAGAATTTAGAAAAGCAACATTTCAAATTTCATTTAGCAACTTAAAATCGTCTTATAATTACTAATTGTAAAAGCTGATAAGTGGCTGGATAGCAAAACAATTATAACTATACACAGAACACTACACCAATGATGGACATTTTTAGGCATACTGGAATTCCAGAAATGACCATCTGCTTAATGTATATAACAATGAGGTACTATAAGGATGTGGACAACAGAATTCAGCAAACTTATAGCCAATTTATAGTACAAACTTAAACTGGTGAATAATTCCATTGTGCATTACCATCCAAATTATGACACTCACTCTATACCTAATTGTAAAGAGTCCATACAACCCCATATCCCCCTCTCACTTGGTAGAGATACAGATATGTATGTACTCCATATCTCAAGTAGCAAATATGGGATTCCCTATATGTCCAGGACTGCATGAATATGGGTTCCCATTGTATTTATGAATTCCGATAGCCTGAGTCCCAAAACTCTAAGAAAATAAGTGGGATCAGGGGGCAATACGTATTAAGTCTGAACTGCTTTATCTCAGAGAATTCCCCATTCCCTGTAGTACAGTGCTCAAAGTAAGTATACATAAATAATGGGGGAATGCATCCGCCATTTTGTGGGGTACAATAGGACTTGCCCCCTATAAAAAAAAAAGAAAAAGAAAAACTCTTTTATTGTGTAACAGCAAGTTTTGCATTTCACTAATTTACCTGCAGGACCATGCTTAAGTTTTCAGAGTTTTAGATCTCTCACTTTGTTATGTCTCAAATTTCTGATATGGTGCTGTACTAATACTGTTGACATTTGCTGTGGCCATAACCCATTTTAGTCAGTGTTCATAGGTAGTGAAGAGCTGCAAACATATATATAAGGATGACCACGCCTTTCCAGACACTACCTCTATATGGAGCTGTACAGGTATACATTATCCCATAACCTGTAAGCAGTAGCAGAATATGTGGCACTGAATGACCCGCAGAAGCACACACACATACATTAAGAGAAATAAATGTTGGTCAAATAATACAAAATCTGCTCACAATTAAAGACATGCTTACTGGCATTAACAGATGCAGCTTAACATGCCTATGATTTGGGCTGCTTGTTGTGCAGTCTTTGAAATCCCTTACTTGATCAGTTACTATGTATACACAAGTGGTATTACACATACAGCCATTGCAACAAACACCTGCATACCTGTCCATACAAAACTAAGCATGTAAACTTCATACCCATTACAATAAATCTATATAAGTACACATAACAAATTCATACCAACAAACTCATTGATTACATGTTGCACTCTCTCTCTAAATGGCTCACATCCCATATGCCATAAGCCCGGATTGCAATCACTGACAAGCAAGGAACCTCATTATAATGGCATGTTTTGTCATTCCATTATTCTTGCACTGCATTGCATGACAGCTGTAGATAGATTAGAGTGCAGCTGTCAGAACAGTGTCATAACTAAATGGCTGTATTGGGGACAGCTATAGTGTTGTGTGGACTTCTGGACTCCATAGCATGCAGCAGGCAATACACTGTTCCACACACATATTATGCATTCCATGCACTCTCCAAGTTTTTGAGGTGCTGTGTATGAAATCTGTCCCATCTCCAATCCTGCACTATCTGCTTTGAATCACTCAAGCAAATATTAGCATTTTCACTGAAATGTGAATAACAGCAAAGTAAGTAAATATGAACTAATGATGGCATTGTTCAACCACTACATATCTTTTAATACAAGCCAAACGTACTGTAACTGTTCTACTAATGTCCTGTTTTAGCCCTATTAATACTTACTATATTCTAAGAAACTGCTACTGCCCTGTTTTCAGCTCCTATCCCCTGTCAACCCTCTGCATCCTTCTAATTTCACACACACACAGTGCCTTATGCCAGTGCCTCCTCACCTCTCACTGATAACGTTTCACTGGCTTTCTTCCTTCTCCTTGGCTCTAGACACTATGTTCGCACTTTGGGATCACTCCGTTCCCCTACCCTGCCCCCAATTTCCACCTGCCCCCACTACTCCTACTTTTATTTCAACCACTCCCCACCCACTCAATACAACCATCCAGTCAACGTTTTCCCCTCTTTATCCCTCCTCCTTTCATCCACAGTCAACCATCCAGTCAAAGCCTTCACCTCTTTACCCCTCCTCCTTTCACCCACAGTAATTAAATACATCACTAATTAAATACATCACTCTTTCATTACCCCCTTTCACCCCAAAGCTCTTCTCTCCAACTACAAATCCTCCCATATTAAACTACCTTTTTCTAACCATGTTTTCCTTACTGTTCCTAACTCTCTGAACTCCCACCTCCCTCCTACTACTCCTAACAACTTTATACCACGCCAGCTCCTATACCTGCAATCATCTTCCACTCTCTACACCTTACCATACTCCTACACAAAACCATCTCCTCCCTCACACAAATAATCATTTCTTTTCCATCTCATCCTCCTCTGTTTCAGCTCAACCCTCTGCACTTTTTTAATCCTAAAATTATTTCCACTACTGCTAAGACACTTACTCTTAAACAAATACTAGACCATCCAGAATACCCTAAATCCAAACCAGAACACACTAAAATAACTTTCTTCAATAATCTTGTCTTAGCTGGAGACATTCACCCCAACCTCAGACCTAACCCACCCACAAATAACAGTTACCCTCACTTCCTCTAACCTTCCATCCCCTACAATACTGTTACATTTTTCACACTCTGTGCCCAGAGTCTCAACAACAAAGCACATCAGTTTCAAGCATGGCTAAGTCATAACCAACCTGACATTGTAGCCACCTTTGAAACTTGGCTCAAACCCCACATCTCTTACTCTGAAATCCTACCCTCTGGGTTTCACACTGTTAGATGTGACTGCACAAAGAAAAAAGGCAGAGGCGTTGTATTAATCTGTTCCAATCTACTTACCTTAATTCCCCTACCAAACCCCATTCCTAAATTTGCCAATGTAGAACCTAACAGTCGGTCTATTAAAAATGAACAATCACAAAAGCCTCTGTATCATTGCCCTTTATATCCCACTCAGAAATAACATCTCAGCTCTTGAAGACATACTCCAATGGGCCTCAGCTGAAATTAACCTTGAAACTTACATACTAGGTGATGTAAACATCGACTGGCATAAAATCAACAGTCCCATACCCTCCCTGTCCATTAACCTGTCTAACTTTACTCAAGTAACCCACTCCATCACCAGGCCCAATAAAACAAATCCCCAGGATCCACTCTTGACTGGATCTTAATCACCCATCCAAATAAAATGACCAACTCTGGCACCATCCCTGACTCTATTAGTGACCACCTCCCAGCTTTCATTTACCATGCAACTACCTCCCATCCACACCAATATCAATATATTCAGACCCGCAACCTTTCTAAATTTGACCCCAAAACCTTCTCTAACTATCTCAAAAAAATGAATTGGAACATTCTAAAAACCCTTCCACTCGATAAAGCCATAGACCACTTTAATTCTACTTTCCTAGATGCTGTAAATTCCCCAGTTCCACCAAGGAAACAAAAGAATAAAACTATAACTGCCCCGTGGCTCCCTTGCTCCACCAAGGAAAAAAGGAATAAAAACTATAACTGCACCTTGGCTAACCAAAGAAACTAAGCAAATTATGCATCAAAGAGGCAAATCCTGGAAGCTTTACCAAGAGAATAAACTTCCCAAAACCCTTCTCCAATATACACAGCTCAGTAACTTTGCAAAAAAAAAAAACAAATCTTCAAAGAGAAAAAATCCTACTACACTAAACTCCAGTCCAACCATCCCCAAAACCCTAGGCTTTTTTGCAACTCCATAAACTCACTCCTCAACCCAGGCTCCAAAAATAACCCTGTCCAGACCCAAGTAAATCTGACCTAGAATTAGTCTCACTATTCAACTCTTTCTTTATAGAGTCAATATCTGACCTAACAAAAACTTTTCCCAACAATGACTCATTTCTCCTACACTCCACTTCATCTAAGTCCACAAATAACTCCCCCCTATGTTTGAGCATAAACCTGTCTCCACTAACTACATAAAAAGACTTCTATCCAAACTTAAACCCTGCTCCAATGCACTTGACAACATCCCCTCTTCCTTTCTCAAGTCTGCTGCCGATGGTATAGATCTCCCAATTAGTATCCTAATTAATAGAGCCATAAATAAATCCTATGTCCCTAAACTCTGGCATTCTGACTTTATTCTTCCTCTCCACAAGGGAGGCAAAAACACTAACATTTCAAACTTCTGCCGTATAGCTCTTCTCTCTCCAATCTCCAAAATCCTAGAAAAATGCATCCACCTCCAACTTATGCCTTTTCTGACTAAAACACAACTTCTTACCCCTACCCAACATGGCTTCCAACCAGGACATAGCACAATAACAGCTCTACTCTCATTCTTAGAAACTGTCAATCAAGCCCGAGATTCTGGGAACTTAGTATACACATTGCTCCTAGATCTCTCTAAAACATTTGATACTGTTTTCCAGAAGCACCTTCTAAGTCACCTCGCAAACCTAAATCTCCCCCAAAACACTCTTTCCTGGTTCTCAAGTGATCTGTCACAGATCTCAGGCTGTGAAATGGAAAAAAAAGACACCTCACCTTTCTTACCCACCCCTACTGGAGTACCACAGGGGTCCATCCTTGGATCAATGCTGTTTAATATCTTTATCAATAACTTTCACTCTGCTATTCTTAATGCCAAAGTCATCCAATATGCAGATTACTCTACACTTGTCTGCTCTGCCTCTAACCTCTCTGAACTCCTGTCTAAAACTCAGACTGCCTTCTCAACTACTGAGATCTGGTTGTGCCAAAATCACCTTTCTCTCAATGCTAACATATCTAAAATACTACTATTCACACCCTCAAAATCTTCCTCTTTTGATAAAAATTCCTTCCAAGTCCTTAGCCAAAACAACTCTCCATTGCCAAACTACTCGGTGTAACTATAGATGAACACCTCAAATTCGACATCCATATTCAGCAAAATATAGAGAAAACCCATCAAAAACTAGGTATGCTATACAGGAACAACTACTTCCTCTCTACTTCTACCAGGCATACTCTGGCCTCCTCTTACCTCCTTCCCTCCCTTCTGTATGGCACCCCGCTACTAACTAACCTATCCTCTTCCATCACTTCCTAACTTGAAAGCTGTTATAACAAAATTTCTAAATTTGCCACCAAAGCCAAACATTCCACTCATCACTGTGTTACCCTCCAATCCCTCAACTGGTTACAATTCACAAATTACCTGGACTTCTTCCAGCACACTATAGCACATAGACTAATATTTAATCCAACCACATGCCCTGCTCTAACTAACATCCTTTCCCCATACACCCCAAATAGAACTCTCAGATCTGAACACCAAAACTTAATTACTGTCCAAAAACCTAAACATCCTGCTGGACAACTTCTCCTCTCTTTCTCCTTAGGTAAGAAATGGAACTCTCTCCCGTCCACACTAAGGACAATGTCAAACAGAAACAACTTCAAAACTCAGCTTTACACCTACCTCTCCTCCAAATGGAAATGCAACCGCATTCTCCCTACCTTACTACTCTTTAACAAAAGCCCCTGGGAGGGTATCCTCCTGAGTACCTAAGCACCTAATAGCTGGGTATAACCTTCTATAGCTAATTCCCGGTTTACTATCACATATTCGACACTACTATGGCTGAAAGTGCAGAGATCCGAAGAAAATGTTCGGAAATCACACCACTGACCACAGTAAATGCCAAACTGAGCATTTCAGTAAAGTCAAATGTCGAACATTTCAACTTTACTGAAATGCTCATAGCCACTAAACATATTTTAACATGTTTATGTTTTGCAGGGGTGCAAGCCCCCCTGCACCCCCCCCCCTACTTATATATGCAAATTCCAAGATCGCACTACACTGAGGAAAGGGTACATTTCACAATCCCCACTATAGTGTGATCTGCACTACACTGTCATACCTTGCTATAGTGGCTGTTCGCTATTGTAAGGTTCGACAATATAGTACTCGCACTAATGGTTCTGCTAACTGATTTATGCACATACGTTAATCGCACGCAGTGTGATCAACTATGTCATTGTAAATCCTAATTCCCATATGATTTCTTACACTCTGTAAATATTGCAAATAGCTTTTGACTTTAACTGTGTGAATTTGTTAAAATGTACCTGCATGATATTTTTCCACTATGGGCAGTATTGTTCACACTTTGTATTATTTGATATGCATTTGTACTTGTACTTTTATTTTATTGGACTGCTATCTTTACTGTAAGCTGTTTCATGGAGCTTTTCTCCCTGGGCCTCCACTGAAAATGCGCTCTCTGGGCCCAGTGGACTTCCCCGGTAATCAAACTAGAAATAAATAAATAAATAATAATATGAGAGAATACAAGGCACATAACAATAAGTGATTATCAAAAAGAAACAATCAAATTAATATTACGTATTAATACAAATACTAAAGAATATACAAAATAAAATCTAAAAATTTAAAGACAAAATCATATTCAAGCCTTTATTAACAAAAGCAGAACACAAAAATCATGGAAGTCAGTGCAAGTTTCTAATGGCTCTTTGCCAAAACCATTCCTCTTCACTAACAGAAGACTTGCCATGAATTAAATAAAGCAAAGGGACAGTTTCCACAACAATTAAGTATTATTACAGATAGCATATTTTGTGCTGTACACACCCTTGAATAAAAACATTCTGGGAAAAAAAAAAAGTGCAGCTCCATTTAAAAACATATTTTAGCACAGAAATGTAAGTTAAATGGTTCTGTATGGAGATTGCAGTGCAGTCAGGATCCAGAAATGTACCCTCTTTCCCACTGTAGTGCGATCTCCGAGTTGGTATATATAATTTGGAGGGGGTGTGGGGGACACAGTCCCCCACATGAGGGGTGCAGGGAGGGCTCCCTCCATAAAAACATTGAAAATTACATTTCTGTGTTAAAATATGTATTTAAATGGAACAGCTGTTTTTTGTGAATGGTCCACAATCTCCATTCACAACTTAGAGTGCAGTTTGAGATGTGTAATAGTTCATTCTTCCTAAATTTGTCTTAGTAAACGTTCACTCTTCAGGAATTTCACTCTTCTCATCTCATTAATTTACATCTCATCGATCTGACAATTCTGTCTTGTAAAATAGATCCATTCTAACATGTGAAGCAAACCACAGAATCCTTTGAGTACTCTGGTGCTACCTGACTAGCACAGCATATACAGCCTGCTAGCTGCTGGATAGTACAGTCCCTCTGGTATGTTTTCTGTAATACTCCAAGCATTTCCACTTGTAATGTCTATAGTACAACTGCTTACATATACGTTGAGCTATGTTATTAGAATCCACATTGGCTTTTATGGCCTATACCAACAATGGTAAAGTATAAATTGGCATTCAACACCAAACTGTACTTATCCTGAAATCCAGGGAAGTGAGGATGACTAAGGTTTTGGTAATGGAATTTGCATGGCTGCTCATTTGCATACCACATAATAAAGACTCATGGAAGGCCTCCCTTGGAATCATGTAGTTTTAACTAATCTTCTGAACCAAAGCTTATCAAACTCTGCCACATGCAAATTGTATGGAATCTGTCCCAAAATGTTTAACACCTAAATATACAACTATCTACAACCTTTGTATAAGATTCTCTAGTTTTACTACACTTTGTCATACAGCATATCTATTAAATATTTCAGGCGATGCGGTCATTATTTCACTATGGCTTTTTACATGCCTCACAGTTATCGTAAGTAACACAGTTGATTGTTTTCATGCTGACCACTGGAGTATCACATGCAAAATAATTATCATATCAGCAGAGAGCAGTCATTTGCTTTCTGGGTAATAGCTATAATTTGTGGTATATTACATAGAAAAAAAAATGGCTGAAATACAACACAAGTAATAAATCAGTTATATTTAAAATGATGGTCCATACAAACTCATGATTAACTGTGATTTTTTTTTTTTTACTTGAACTGCTAATTAAGCATGTGATGTAACAATGATGATCATGACATAAAAAATAAAAGTAATCAAAGCAAATACCCAGTCACATTAAGGTGACACTAATGGCTTTGCTCAATTCTGCAACTTCTTTATTTCAGAATGCTCCTCTGGAACAGAGTGATTGTGTGTGTGTGTGTGTGTGTGTGTGTGTGTGTGTGTGTGTGTGTGTGTGTGTGTGTGTGTGTGTGAGTGTGAGTGTGCGTGTGCGTGTGTGTGTGTGTTGGAGTCTCACACAGACTGTTCACAAACATGGCTGAGAGACTAAGGTCACTGTACTTACAGTCTTAAGACTACAGCAGAAGAGTAGCTGAAGGCTACTATTTAATTCAATGAGGGAATAATTAACTTTTAATATATAAAGGTAATTATGCAAAGTAATTACATTCTTTCCTTGGCTTTCTGTACTTTGTAATTAAAGTGGTCTGTGAGAGCTTTTCTGATCTGAAGGCCAAGTGTTTAATAAATTAACTTCTTACCTCTGAATGTCTGCAGCAGAAGAAAATGCATCACACACAGCATTGACCATATCACAATGCACTTGTGAACAATTGTTTTCATTTATTTTGATGAAGCATGACCTCAAAGGTCAAAAATATGTTTTTACAAGTATGCTTCAGAAACGATATGAAACACCAACTCCTCTCATCTTGTTATAATGCTTACATTTATTTAACAACAGTACATAAATCAATGACTGTCTTAAACTATTGATGTTAATTCATCCATCTTTATGGCTTCAATAAGTGCATTATATAACTCTTATTTGTTATCTCACTTTAATAATCCTCGGTGTGACAATAATTAACTTTACTCCGGATGTATATTCCTAATAATGCTGTAGTCTGTTTCTGATAATTCTATTTTCTTAATTATATTTGTTTTTGATTTGTACACTGTGTTGAGTATCTATATATATATATATATATATATATATATATATATATATATATATATATATATATATATATATATATAAAATATATATGGTGCACTTCTTAATTTGGAAAGATCACAATCTCGAGATACATAATATCAAACCATGTTTCTGCAGAGGGGCAAGCCCCCCTGCAGCTACCACACCCCTTACAACCTAAATATACTAACTCTGAGACCGCTGTACAGTGAGGAGAGCAGTAATGTAGATCGCTACACAGTGCGGAACAGGGACATTACCATTCTCTTCACTGTAGTGCGATCTCGGAGTTAGCATATTCAAGTTGTAGGGGGAGTGCAGGGGGGCTTGCTCACCTGCAAAAACATGGTTTTAGCACTTGTCACTTTTTTTTTTTTTTTTATTAATTTTAAGATTTCACAACCTTGAGATTCTGGTTCGATATTATGAATCTCAAGATTGTGATCTTTCGAAATTAAGAAGTGAACCCGTATATATATATATATATATATATATATATATATATATATATATATGGGTTCCGGACGTTTGCTCGAATGAGCAAACGACCAAAACCCAAACGGCCGGGCATACTTATGCAAAAGTGCTTTTCACTGAAGAAGCACTTTCGTGTAAGTATGCATGTTGCTGAGGCTGTACTACGGTGCGGGTAAGGGAAATTTCCCTTTTACTCATTGTAGCACAGTCTTGGAGGGATAATATTAAAGTAGGGGGGTGTGAGGGCACATGGGGGGTGCTAAAATGTAAATGTAGTGTTTTATTTTTTTTTGTAGCATGCTTTAACGAAAGCGCTTTTTCGATAAAAGCGCTTTCGTTAAAGTGTGTTCGGTTATTATGGATTCCGACATTTACTCATTTGAGCAAATGTCCTAGATCCATATATATATATATATATATATATATATATATATATATATATATATTGCATATCTTATAGTTCAGCCAACCTATGAATTGTTCCTGAAGCTTTTCTCTCCAAGACTCCCTTAGAACATAGCAACTTCCATGATGAACATTCTCAGGCATCAATCAATAAATAAATAAAGATGAATAAATGGATTAAAAAATATTAAGATTTTTTAGCTGACATAAGCTGCTAGATACAAAGTAAAGACATTACAGAGTCATGGAATATGTATGCTAATGGTGATTTCCAAATTTTAGGTGACCATAACTGCAATCTGGAGTAGCAAAACTTGAAGTACAATCAAGAGAAATATATAGTAACTCCAAAACTGCACTTTCAGAGAGTGTTCTCTTATAATGGGAAGTACAGTGAACTTGGAGTTAACAACTCAGTAAAAGTGCTAATCCCTACATAAAGATTAAGGCTGCTGTGCCTCTTCCTGTCAAATTTCATAAGAGCTAAAATAAAGCTGTAATGGGGGCCAGTTGGACTGTGAGATGTAGCAGTCAGTAAAAAGGAGGTCTTTGATTGTTTGCCAGTGGCTATACTATTGGTAGAAGTTTGAATTCTTGGTATTGGACTGCCCAAGCTTCAACTCACCAATTATCAGAGGTCCTCCATGGGAAATCACTGGTGGTGAGTTGTGACAATAGTGATTCCTTTTGGGGGAAAAATTCCTCCTTCTTTAGGTTGATGAGACTGTGGAGTTGGTATATATAAGATCAGGGGGGTGTGGTGGGTTGCCATCTACACTGGGGATGGAGTGCAGAGGGGCTTGCTTACCTATAAAAACACTTGAAACTGTATTTTTTGGCAAGATGTTTTCAGTAAATGCAGTTCAGAGATTCTGATCCTTGGTGCATTGGCTTTCGTCAGCATTGTCAATATTGACTGCTGCCACGGTTGCAACGAACACTAGAATAGCCTATACTCTCTTTTCCTAAGTGCTGCAATGATCCTGAGTCTTTCTGGTTACAGCACTGATCTAAGTAAGCTGTCAGACTCAGGATCAGAGATAAAAATGAAGAACCTGTAGTGATCATCTGGGTGGGTATGACAGGATCATGGACACACCGACACAGTAATTTATGAAATGGCCTAGTGAATGCTATATGGCTGTCATGGCACAGCATTTTTTTATTCAGAGTCATGCTAGACTTGATGAGGAAAGACCTCATTATTGGCTAGTTTGCATGCCTCTGAATTACACTTACTACTGCAACATGCAAATCATGCATGTTGTAGTAATTATATGCTGCTCACATAGGCATTGGCATCACCCCAAGTCACTCTCCCACATACACAAATACACATTCAAACATAATCATACATCCACACTTTCACACACATTTATCACAGTCCCGATAGCTGTCCCTGATGTGTCTGCCCTCCCCTATGTACTGGTTCCCCCTACCCCGACCCCCATACTAGCTGAAGTGATATTATGGAATTATTGTAGTTTCCTTAATGTCTAGAGTTTTTCCCCACTCCCAATCTCTGCACTGATGTGAGTACTGTTATGGCAAGATTGTAGTTTTCCTATTGTCTAGTATTACTCTCCCCTCCCTCACAATCTCCCTATGGAAGCAGGTACCATTATGGCACTCAAGTTAAGAATAATCCCTGGTGTCTAGTGCAGTGGTTTTCAACCTTTTTTCATTTGGGGAATGGTGAAAATAGGTGAATTAATTTGGGGACCACTAAGGCAGAAATAGAAACCATTTATAAATAGGGACCAATTAAAACAATTGATATTTGAGTGTTGTATGACAACATAGTAATCTCACCAACTGAGAAAGATATAGATACATAGTGTGACTATATAAATGGAGTATACTAAGTGAGAAATGCCAATAAATCATTGCCATCCTACACTATCAACTGTGGAACAATACTATCTACTCCGACCACCAAACTGCTGCACAACTGAAGGTGTACAGACACACACACACACACACACACACACACACACACACACACACACACACACACACACACACACACACACACACACACACACACACACACACACACACACACACACACACACACACACACACACACACACACACACACACACACACACACACTCCTTACATGTCCATCTTTTTTGTCTGCAGCACACACCTGCAGAAGCAGCTCGTGAAACGTCCCTTGTCAGTCCATGGAAGCAGCACACACACCTATGGAAGCAGCTCAAGGACCATCCCAGCCAGAGGCACTTCTTTTTGTATTTAAATTCCATGTACGAGGAACGCAGAAAAGAAGAGGTTTGTGTGATGATGACGCATGCTGCAGCCGGACACAAAGGGTGTTTCTTAAACAAAAAGTCCCTTAAAAATATGTAGCTTTTTTTCCTGTGTTAAAAGTAAATATGAAATTCCCCAGACCAGCAGGCCCCCAGACTAGTAGAAATTTCTACTGGACCGGACCCGGTCCACAGACCATCGGTTGAAAAACACTGGTCTAGCGGCTTCCTCTCCCCCTGATTCCTGTACTGCTTTCATGTTCAGTAGATGAACATGGCCAAGACCATATTTACTACTGCAATGTGTTAGGGCTGGCTGTGCTGATGTTTTTTTATTCACCTGGCATGTCAATGCCTTCCTGGTAACAGTTCTGGGGGGGGGGGGGGCTGCACATGGCTAATTAGTGTATGCTTCTCCCCAGACCACCTTACTAGCATTAAGCATGACATCAAAGATAACTGTACGTGGTGCTGTACATCTTTGTGCTAGAGCACCATACAGCACCATTTTAGGTAATTTCTAAATACAAAAAGGTACCTTTATGAATGTCCTCTGAGTGTTTTGGTTTTCTATTTTTAAGGAAAAAAGTGAGAAAATACTAATTTCTCTCTAATTTTGAAGATAGCAAGCTCATTAATATGTAATAGTTGGTTGCACTTAACCACCATGCAAAGGCACGCCCATTCACGCATGTCTTTCGGAGGCCACTCAACCATGGGGAGGACATGCAGACTCCACACAGAAGGCACTCCCGCCGAGAATCAAACAGGAGAACCTCTTGCTAACCTGGGATATTGTCAGGGGCCATTGATGTCATGTTTTTAGCCTTAGAGAGTGCAGGGATTAGCTGTTCTTTTGAGAAAATAAGCTGAGCAATGTTTGCATGTATACTTTGGGGTGACGACCAGTGGGGACAGGGTGGTAAAGTTTGATCAAAATCTGTCAGCCAGCAGGTTGTCTATTGGCTCCAATTCAGTATGTGTGGTGCCATGAAACAGAATCAAACTGAGCAAGTAAAAGCTGGTTCAATAACAAATTCAACAGCAGCATGTAAAACAAAAGAACCAGCTAACACAGCACTGTATAAAACACTTGTTTAATATAAAAAAACCTGGTTAATCTAAAAAATAAAAATAATAAAAAGTATATAACAGATGAGCACTTTCACATCAAAACAAACTCACATGCAGTGCTTAAATACAGTCAGGAAAGTTCAAAGTCACCTGGTCAAGTCACGTGACCTCAACAAGGGTTTTAAAGGTATATGCTCATTTAAACCTTTCCCTTTGTCAGATTGTAAAATTAACATCCATTTAACTTCTAAGCATTCTGTTTTTGATTTAATATTACCTTCTCTGCATCCTCATTCAATGATTCCAAAACTTAAAAGTGTTCAATACCAGTTTTACAAATGTGCTTATATAACGCATTCCTACTGTCACATCTGCTTATTTCATATAAGCGTTCCCTGATACGATTCTTTGAATAGACTTTGTTAGGCTGTTTTTGTCTAAGAACTCTGATTACTCCATAGGTCAGATACACCTGATATGTTCATTGTTTGACATTATACTTAGTAGTAATGTTTTCATGTTTCATGACAGCTATTACCATCAGAAGGTCATGGTGGCTATGGGCATCATATGTGCAAACAGCTATGCCAACATGGTGCTCACATATTGGGAGTCTCTATATGTTCAGGACAGAAGTAACTTCTTTCTCAGTACATCTCACATTATGTACATTTTGTGGATGATGTGTTCATTGTCATATCTTTTTAGATATTACTGATCTCATATATGTTGTAGTAAAAAAAATGTATATTGTCTACCATTTTTTCAAAACAATGCATTGATACACTGTATGTTTAGATACTATCAAATTTTGTATTGAAAGTCGTTAACCATTTACTTGAATATTTTCTTGTTATGGATTTTTTTTTACTCTTAGATGTGTATTACCTATACTAAAATCTTATCCTTTATGCTTACTGCTTTTGTTTTATGGATATTTGTATTCTCTAATCTTGTTTTAACCAATGGAGCTTTTCTCCCCAGGCCTCCACTGAAAATGGACATATATCCAGCTGGACTAGCGCGGTCAACAAATGTAAAATAAAATAAAAAATAAATTGTATGGACTAGCTCAGTAGAGGCCTTGAATGAGTTTATCAACTATTTACATCACCTCGATAGATTTTCTTGATTTGTATGTTTTAATGCCCCTGCTGGTTTTGATACTCAGTTCTATAGTAAACCATGCAAGAAAGTTAACACACTGCACTACCAGAGTGTGCATCCCAAGTATGTAAAGCACAATGTGCTGAAAAGGCAATTTTATAGACATGCAAGACTGAACAGAAATGATGAGAATATGCTTTCCTCTTTTGATACCCTGAGTGTGGACTTTCGCTCTAGGGGGTAGGTGAATATGAGATGGGGATGGCGCGTCATGAGGTTCTGTCACATAGAAATGATTCGGCTAGACCCTATTTTTCTAACTATAGTGTTGACACTGCGGTAAGACAGAATAATAACAGAAATTATTTTAAAATGTGTGTTACCTATTCAAATGAGATTCAACCTATCTGTGACATCATTAGGAATCGCTGGCATATTTTGGCTACTGATGCCAGATGCAGGGACTAATTTGGTGAAGTTCCACACTTTTGCTATAGGAATAATAGTTCCATTAAGAAACTGCTGTGCTACAAACCTCTAGTTAGCAACAGAACCTGTATTTTAATTAGGAAAGGGACACATCCATGCAGGTCATGTAACATGTGTAAGTACATTCAAACTGAAGATACCTTTTTACATCCTGTTACTGGACGTACTTTTAAATTCAATTTCTATGCCGACTGCACTAGTAGCAACCTTGTCTATTTGGCTGTTTGTGATCAATGTGGATGTTAATATGTTGGTAAAACAAATCGAATGTTGAAGAATCGTATCAGGGAACACATATGAAATAAGTAGATGTGACAGTAGGAATGCTTTATATAAGCATATTTGTAAAACTGGTATTGAACACTCTTTTAAGTTTTTAGTTTTGGAATTATTGAATGTAGGAACCAGAGAAGGTGATATTGAAACAAAAACAGAATGCTTAGAAGTTAAATGGATGTTAATTTTACAATCTGGCAAATAGAAAGGTTTAAATGAGCATATACCTTTAAAACCCTTGCTGAGGTCACATGAATTGACCAGGTGGCTTTGAACTTTCCTGACTGCATTTAAGCACTGCTTGTTAGTTTGTTTTTAGATCTGATGAAGCACATTTGGTATGTAAGCGCTCATCTGTTATATACTTTTACTATGTTTATTTTTTATATTAAACAAGTGTTTTATACAGTGCTGTGTTAGTTGGTTCTTTTGTTTTACTTGCTGCTGTTGAATTTGTTATTGAACCAACTTTTACCTGCTAAGTTTGATTCTGTTTCCTGGTTTCCTCATCTTCCTGCTGAGTGGGACATGGCAGAAATAGGGATAATTGAGCTTGATTACAACCCCAGTGTACCTGTGGATATGATGGCTATCACTGACCATCTAGGATGAGTGTTACAGGTCAATGGTAATCCGTTACTTTTCTCTAATGTTGGAGATGTTGTTTTGGAATCAGAACACTCTAGTGCTGAGTCATAAGAGTTTAAGGACATTTTCAGAGGTTTGGAGTATTGTGTCTTTCGGCTTTTCCTGGTTAGGGGTCGTCACAGCGAAACTCTGGTCCGCTAATGACTGGCAGTGGATTTTTATGGTGCCGAGTTGCCAGTCCGACACCCAACCTTCAAGGAAGGCACACTCATTCACGCACACACCTACCTACATGTCTTTAAATGTCACTCGACCGTGGGGAGGACATGTAGACTCCACACAGAAGGCGCTCCAGCTAAGATTCGAACAGGAGAATCTCTTGCTGAGAAGTGACAACACTAACTGCTGCACCACCATGGCCCTTTTCAGAGGTCTGGAGAATAATTTGTTTAAATACAAATGGCTGCAGTGGCAGAGACTGCATTTAGAGGCATGCTTACACCACAAAGTTGTTCCAAGGGGCCTGAGGGTCTTCAGGATGCCAACATATGGCAGCACATATCTCTCACTGCTGAGAGGATGGCAGACACTAAACCCTGAACTTAGCTTTAATTATATTAAGCTTCTGCTGAGATTCTTTCAACTGATTAAGTTTTCCATTCTTTATGATATTAGAAAAGAATTGATAGAATTAATGACATGTACGCCTCAGCATCTTGCAAGCATAAAGTTGATGACCTATTTGTTGATATTGGGTTCATATGAGAAAAGCCTACAAGAGTTCAAAAGGAAGAAACTGGCCAGGGATATGGCAGATTTTCAGGATGGCCATGTTTTTCATGGCTGAAAACTGATAAAACGTTTGACACCTGCTTCACATTCATCAGGAGGTGTTTTGAATGGTAAGTTCTCTAATTCTGATTATTCGACTAATGGACTTGATGAAGTGTTATAAGTGGATGGTATAGAGTCTGAAAATAAACCCTTTAATGGGAAGAAAACTGCTCCTGCCTCCAAGTCTGACAGTGCAACTGGTTTTGCATCATAATCAGATAATAATCTATCTCATGAGACCATTTCCACTGGAGCAGGTGAGACTGCAGCATCCAAGAAAGTCCTGAGTCATTATACCCAGGACATGTTACAATCCAGAGATTCTGGTTCTGCTGCCACCCCTTTTTACAAATGAACAGACAAGATGGGAGAGGGTGCTCACACAGAACAGATTTGGTCAAAAGAGATCATAGGTGTCAGGGCAACTGGAACAAGGACCAGTTGTAAAGAGAAAGATTCCATGAGCCTAGTGGTTAATATAGGACTCTGTTGTAACCTTATTCCTACTAGAGGCTCATCCTTACATGAGGTCCTGACTGACTTAAGACTGTTTGCTCGTAAGATCTTACTTAGAATTCTTTATGGTAATAATGCTTATGAGCATACTGGCTTTAGGAAGCCTATCCAGTTTGTTCTGATCAACTCTCCTTTGACTGAGGTATTCTTAAAGCTATGTGAATGTGACACTTATGAGTTCATGAGATAGAAACATCGTAGGATGTTTCATAACCTTACTGACATTCAGTTTAAAGCACTTTTTGAGTTGATTTCAAATGAGCATGTTTATGTCCACCCTGCAGATAAAGGTGGTGCCATTGTGCTTATGGATACTACTAAATATCTTGAAAGTAAGTATTTACTGCTAAATGATGCTGATACTTACACTGAATGCCATAAATGTGACATTGTTAAGGTTATTCAGAATGTACATAAGAGCATTCATGAACTGTTAATGGAAGGTGTAGTAAGCAGAGATTTCTATGATTACTTTATGGCTGAATTTCCTACTATTCCAATACTATATGGCCTTCCTAAGATTCATAAGTGTTTAAGTGACCCACCCATGAGACCCATTGTCTCAGGCCATGGCTGGGTGACTGAACCTTTGTCGATCTATATTGAAAAGCACTTACTCCCTGTTATTGATACGACAGATACTGTACTTAGAGACACATAAGCACTTTTTGACACAACTGTTTGATTGGTCTTGTAGAAATAGTATGAATGATGTTATATTGGTTACCATGGATGTAGTATCCCTTTTACCATAATTCCTAATGAGGAAGGAATAGACTTTGTTGGGCTGTTTTTGTCTAAGAACTCTGATTATTCCACAGGTCAGATACACTGATATGTTCATTGCTTGACATTATACTTACTAATAATGTTTTCATGTTTCATGAAGCTATTACCTTCAAAAGGTTGGGTTGGCCATGGGCACCGTGTGTGCACACAGCTATGCCAACATGGTGCTCTCATATTGGGAGTCTCTATGTGTTCTAGACAGAAGTAACTTCTTTCTCCAGTACATCTCACATTATCTACATTTTGTGGATGATGTGTTCTTTGTAGGGACTGCCTCAGTACATACCCTGAATGAGTTTGTCGACTATTTACATCAGACCACTGATTTTTTAAAGTTCACATTTAAGTATTCCCAAACCTCAATAGATTTTCTTAATGTTTGTCTCTTGAATGCTCCTGGGGGTTTTGATGCTCAGTTCTATAGTAAACCCTGCAAGAAAGTTAACACACTGCACTACCAGAGTGTACATCCCAAGTATGTAAAGCGTAATGTGTTGAAAAGGCAATTTTTATAGACATGCAAGACTGAACAGAAATGATGAGAATATGCTTTCCTCTTTTGATACCCTGAGTGTGGACTTTCGCTCTAGGGGGTACTGTGAATATCAGATAGGGATGGTGCGTCATGAAGTTCTGTCACATAGAAATGATCAGCTAGACCCTATTTTTCTAACCATAGTGTTGACACTGTGGTAAGACAGAATAATAACAGAAATTATTTTAGAATGTGTGTTACCTATTCAAATGACATTCAACCTATCTGTGATATTAGGAATCGCTGGCATATTTTGGCTACTGATGCCAAATGCAGGGACTTACTTGGTGAAGTTCCACACTTTTGCTGTAGGAATAATAGTTCCATTAAGAAACTGCTGTGCTACAAACCTCTAGTTAACAACAGACCCTGTATTTTAATTAGGAAAGGGACACATCCATGCAGATTATGTAACGTGTAAGTACATTCAAAGTGAAGATACCTTTTTACATCCTGTTACTGGACATACTTTTAAATTCAATTTCTATGCCGACTGCACTAGTAACAACCTGGTCTACGTGGCTGTTTGTGATCAATGTGGATATTACTATGTTGGTAAAACAAATCGAATGTTGAGGAATCGTATCGGGGAACACATATGAAATAAGCAGATGTGACAGTAGGAATGCTTTATATAAGCATATTTGTAAAACTGGTATTTAACACTCTTTTAAGTTTTTAGTTTTGGAATTATTGAATGTAGGAGCCAGAGAAGGTAATGTTGTTGTTGTTTTTCTTTTGGCTTTTCCCGGTTAGGGGTCACCACAGCGGAACTCTGGTCTGCTAATGATTGGCAGTCAATTTTTATGGTGCCAAGGTGCCAGCCCGACGTCCAACCTTCAACAAAGGCACGCCCATTCAAACATGTCTTTTGAACACCTCTCAACTGCGGGGAGGACATGCAGACTCCACACAGAAGTCACTCCAGCCGAGAATTGAATGGGAGAACCTCTTGCTGTGAGGTGACAATACTACCACTGCAGTTAGGAGCCAGAGAAGGTAATATTACAAAAATAGAATACTTAGAAGTTAAATGGATGTTAATTTTACAATCTGACAGAGTGAAAGGTTTAAATGAGCATAGAAGTTTAAAACTCTGAGGTCATGTGACTTGGTCAGGTGACTTTGAACTTTCCTGACTGTAACACACTGAAAAACGAACAGAAAACTATTAAATAAATGCAAAAAGGAAACTATAAGAGCCGGCAAGTCCACGAAAAACAGCCAATTTATTGTGAGCGCTTTTGGCAAGGTTCTTAACTCGCCTTCTTCAGACAAACACAAGCAAACCAATTAAGCAACCTTTTAAAAGCGGAATAAATATATTAATTAATTGTCCTAAACTTAATTAGTTATTTAAAGGTGTACAATATCATCACAAATGAAACATCAAACTTACTAAAAACATACGTTATTACTAAAAGGATAGTAATACTAGAAACCTAAAATGTTAAAATATAAAAATGTTCTCACAAAGCATCAGTAAAGTGAATCCACATAAAAAACCTGCATTTTACAAGCAAAAAATTAAAAAAAAATAAAAAATAGCATGCAAATAACAGAATGCTATTTAAAAATAGTGAACTATATAACTACCCTAACATTACAAAACATTCGACCTAAACATATTCATTGGACAACGATCATTAAAAACAATATTAAAAAAATGACCCTTAGTGTGCAAATTCTAAAATCGTCAATGCATAACTATAGCCAGAGAAGGTAATATTACAAAAATAGAATACTTAGAAGTTAAATGGATGTTAATTTTACAATCTGACAGAGTGAAAGGTTTAAATGAGCATAGAAGTTTAAAACTCTGAGGTCATGTGACTTGGTCAGGTGACTTTGAACTTTCCTGACTGTAACACACTGAAAAACGAACAGAAAACTATTAAATAAATGCAAAAAGGAAACTATAAGAGCCGGCAAGTCCACGAAAAACAGCCAATTTATTGTGAGCGCTTTTGGCAAGGTTCTTAACTCGCCTTCTTCAGACAAACACAAGCAAACCAATTAAGCAACCTTTTAAAAGCGGAATAAATATATTAATTAATTGTCCTAAACTTAATTAGTTATTTAAAGGTGTACAATACCATCACAAATGAAACATCAAACTTACTAAAAACATACGTTATTACTAAAAGGATAGTAATACTAGAAACCTAAAATGTTAAAATATAAAAATGTTCTCACAAAGCATCAGTAAAGTGAATCCACATAAAAAACCTGCATTTTACAAGCAAAAAATTAAAAAAAAATAAAAAATAGCATGCAAATAACAGAATGCTATTTAAAAATAGTGAACTATATAACTACCCTAACATTACAAAACATTCGACCTAAACATATTCATTGGACAACGATCATTAAAAACAATATTAAAAAAATGACCCTTAGTGTGCAAATTCTAAAATCGTCAATGCATAACTATAAAGTACAGTTTTGTACCTACCATAAATGTAGATGTTCGAGGATCCACATTGCTGCAGTCCTAACTATTGGGTAGTCCGCTGTCCAGTCGGCCCGAATACCAAAGTATATGGCTGACGTCGGTCACGGCGCATTAGACTGACGCCAGTACGTCAGGGTACTAATGCGCATGACCGACGTCATATCCTCAGTCTTTTCTTGCCCCAGATGTCAGAAGACCCTAAAAAGACAAGGCCAAAACCAAAAACACCAAACATACCTGCACCAAAAATATATACAATATATACAAAGGTACCAGAATATAACCTCACCTACACAACCACCCCTAAACACAGAGGGGAAGGAGGGAGGGTAAATTGGACTGCAGCAATGTGGATCCTCGAACATCTACATTTATGGTAGGTACAAAACTGTACTATGTTCTTCATTCCACATTGCTGCAGTCCTAACTATTGGGTAGAATCCCAAAGCAGAAGTAAGGGAGGCTGGCAAATCATAAGGAAGCAGGAGCTGATAATATGCCTTGCAAAATAGCTGTGGCAAAACCAGCCCTAGACTTAGAGTAGAGAGGAAGGTGGTAATGCTTAGAGAAAGTATGCACTGAACTCCAAGTAGCTGCCTCCAGAATATCCTTAGTTGCCACCCCCCTTAGAAATGCTGTTGAAGTGGCAGTAGCCCTAGTGGAATGAGGCCTAATCCCAGCTGGAATCTCCTTACCATGAAGGGAATAACAAAATGCAATGCAAAACCCAATCCACCTAGAAATAGTTTGTTTTGACACAGGCTTGCCCTGAACTCAAAGCAAAAGAAACAAACAACTGCTGAGACTGCCTAAAATCCTTAGTTCTGCTTAAATAATAACGCAATTGCCTGTGTACATCTAAAGTGTGCAAAATCTTTTCCCCTTTATTTTGGGGATCTGCATAGAAAGTAGGCAAATGAATAGTTTGGTTTAAAGCCACACTAGAAACCACCTTAGGCATAAAGGAAGGATTAGTACGTAATGATACCCTATCCTTATGAAAAATCAAAAAGGCTCAACCGCCATAAGGGCCTGTAACTCAGAAACCCTTCTTGCAGAAGTAATGGCCAACAAAAAGCAGTCTTCCATGACAAGTATTTCAGTTCAGCAGTAGCCGAGGCTCAAAAGGTTGTAGAGTAAGTTTCTCCAACACAAAATTGAGATCCCAAGCAGGAGTAGGAGCTCTCGTGGGGGTCTTATATTCTTTGCCCCTCTAAGAAATTGCTTGAACAAAGGATGTGAAAACAATGGTGGGTCACAATCATAGTGAGCTGAAATTGCTGCAGCATGAATCTTAATGGAAGAGAAAGACAAACCTTTGTCCAATAACTCAGTAAGATATTGAAGAGCCACACTCAAATTAGGCTCAGAAATCTCCAAATTCTTTGCTGCAGTCCAAAATAAAAATCTCTTCCATTTTTCTGCGTACACTTTCCTTGTACTAGGTCTTCTGGCTTCCATAATCACATTTAAAACTTGTTGAGGAAGCTGAGACCTGCTGTCTTTCAAAACAGAATATGCCAGGCTGTTAGATGAAGAGAGTGAAGCTTGACATTGAGCAGATGACCGTCCCTCTGAGACAACAGGTGTGGAATCAAGGGTAAAGGCCATGGAGGCTTCCTTACCAGACTCCTCAATAATGGGTACCAGTGCTGCCGAGGCCAATCTGGAGCTATTAAAATCATCCTTGGCTTGTCTTGTCTGACCTTTAGAAGCACCTTTGGGAGAAGAGGCAGAGGTGGAAAAGCATACACATGAAGATTTTTCCAACTGAAAGAAAGAGCATCCACTTTCCAAGCTGTGTGATGAAATCCCTTCGTGCAAAACTTTGGCAGCTGGTGGTTTAGTGGAGAAGCGAACAGATCTATGTCTGGAGTTCCCCATGACACTGTCAATTTTTGAAATACATGAAGATCCAGTTTCCACTCGTGGGAATCCATGATTTGTCTGCTTAACACATCTGCTAAGGAGTTCTGTGCTCCCGGCAGAAACCTTGCCTGAAGAGTTAGTTGCAAGCTGAGCGCAGTCTCCCATAAAATCATTGCTTGCCTGCACAATGGGTAAGAATGTGTTGCCCCTTGTTTGTTGATGTACCACATGACAGTTGTGTTGTCTGTTAGAATCAACACCTGCCCTGGAAGAAGTAACTCCTTGAAAGCCATTAATGCAAACTGGACTGCTAACATCTCTTTCATGTTGATATGTAGATGCTGTAGTCTGGCAGGCCACTTGTCTTGTATCCATTTTCCATTTAGATGAGCTCCCCAAGCAATGTCTGAGGCATCTGTCGTTAGAATCTGACTCGCCTCTGGCCGGGTCACAGAGAGTTCCTTGTTTAGGTGACATTCCTGAGCCCACCACAAAAATTCCTTTTGAATGCAAGGTATTATTTGAATGACAGTGTCCAAATCCTGGCAGTGCTGTGTCCATAGATTTTTGAGATACCATTGTAGCTTCCTCATATGCAGTTTGGCATTGGGAAGCACCAGAATACAAGATGCCATGAACCCTAAGGCTTGAAGGACTGTCCTTGCAGTCAGCCCGGACTGAAGAGATAGTTGATGGAAGTAACTGGAAAGATTCTGTTGTTTGTCCGGGGTTAAAAGGCCATCTGGGCTGCTGTATTCAGTCTCACACCCAGAAAGCACATGTCTTGAGAGGGTACTAGACTGGACTTTATTTCGTTCACAGAATACCCTAGGCATCTTAGCACTGCTATGACATATTCCAAATGCTGTAAAAGGTCTTCCTTTTCTTGAGCCAGAATCAGGCAGTCGTCCAAGTAAGGATAGATTTGAATTCCTTTTAGCCTGAAGTAAGCTATCACTGGAGCCAGAACCTTTGTGAATACTCTGGGTGCAGTAGATAAGCCAAAGGGCAATGCAGAGAACTGATAATGAGAATTTCCAGCTCGAAGACGCAGATACTTCCTGCAACGTAGTCTTATAGGCACATGAAGGTAAGCTTCCTTGAGATCTAAAGTTACCATCCAGTGATCTTTGCCCAGCAGAGGTAAAAGCTGTTGTAACGTCAACATTTTGAACTTGGGAATGTCCAGATAAGTGTTGAGGATAGATAAATCCAGAATTGGTCTCCACGTGTTCCCCTTCTTTGGTACTAGGAACAGGCGAGAATAAAATCCTAGGCCCCTTTCTGGCACAGGAACTGACTGAATGGCCCCTATTTGGAGCAACAGAGAAATTTGCTTGTGAGCCTCTGTTCTTTGTAGAGGAGGAATGTCTGGCATGCCTTTGAAAGGAGGCAAGGTATGGAAATAAAACCTGTAACCGTGGTGAATGATATCCAGAACCCATCTGTCTTGGGTAATTAAATCCCAATTTTCTTTGAAAAGAGACAGCCTTCCTCCCAGAGGTGCTGCCAGGCGAGAATGTACTGGCAGCTGAAGCGGCAGGTCATTGGGTCTGCTTACGAAAGGACTGACCCCTGCCCTCACCAGAAGTCTGAGCAGGTGAACTCCCTGTCCTAGGCCTAAAAGAACCTTGAGCTCTGCCCCTACCACGTCTAGACCTACCCCTAGACTGGGAATCATAAGCAGGATAAGTCCACCCCTTAGTAGGCCAATTTCTACTAAACTTGGAGGCTGCACCTGCAAAAATCCTTAACAGTTTGCATAGACTTAGCCTTGTCCTCCATTTTCTTTAAAACTGCTTCCACAGGCGAACCAAACAACACATCAGACTGTAAAGGAGCATCCAAAATCCTTGTCTTAACATGCTCAGCTAAGTTCTGATCTCTCAACCAGGCGTGCCTACGAAGAACAGAACCAGTGGCAGCCACCCTCGAGGAGGCCTGCACAGCATCAAAACCACACTGCAAGGAATGCTTTCCCACTTGTTCAGAAACATGAACTAAATCCTGCAACTCTTTACACTCAATACCTTCAGCCAGAGCATCCACCTTAGACTTCAATTGTGAAAGGAGATAATTCTGATATTTTAACATATGAAACTGACAATTCAACGCCCTCATGGCTAAAGTGGAAGAAGTGTACACTTTCTTTCCCCATCTATCCAAAGCCCTTGCCTCTTTATCAGGAGGAACAGGATTTTTAACCACAGAAGCCTTCACACCTTTAGGCCCCTGAGAGACAGTTTCTGGGTCTGCCCTAGGACTCTTAAAAGATACTTATGGGCATCAGGCACCCTATAGTACCTATCCGGTTTAACTGGGGCAGGAGGCAAAGAATCAGGATTTAGTGAAGCCTCTGCAAAAACATCTTCTACCACATTCAGAACAGGAGGTATAGCTAAAGGCCTATGCTGGGGTAAAAACAAGAATTCTCTAAGCCTCTTCCTGGAATCAGAGAAATCTTGACCTTCCCATTTAAAATGCTCCCTCATGGAATGCAGAGTCTCTGAAAAAGAAAAATCCTCAGGAGGCAAAGCTGAAGGAGTAGAATCATCCACATCAGAATCAGACTAAGGAGGATACTCCTGCAAGTCTTCAGCCGAAGACTCAGAAGCCTCCGAACATTGCTCAAAACTCTCAAACTCAGGTTCCACCCTAGGCCTCTTATCAGGAGGGGGCATAGAACCTCTAATCATTGTAATCAAATCCTCTGCCATTTTTAGCATATGCTTCTTAGGCAAAGACCCTGAAACACTCGGAGAAACCCCCACTGAAGCTAAAGTAGGCCTGCCTCTTAAAGAAGCCTTAGAAACAGAAGGCGAGGCCTTAACCACCTTAGGAAGAGAGGGAAGAACAGCCACCTGAGAAGCCCCTTCAGCCTGGCCTACTTCCTGAGAGGACACATCCTGTAACAGTAAAGTCTCTCCCTGAGACTCCAAAGAAACTCCTGGCAGAACCTCCGGCTCCACTGAGCCTTCTAAAGAGCCGGCGTCCGGTACTGTCGGTTCTTCCATTCTAGGCTTCCCTGCTTTGTCCTTGCGCTTTTTGGCTGAAGCGGGCGTCGGAGCATCCGGCGGCATTTTATAATTACAACGCTTCCCAAACACTAATCTGGCACAGTCTAACCTTCTCTTAATAGTGCGTTTGTTAAATCTAGCACAAGAGCGGCATCCAACAACGTCGTGCTCAGGCCCTAAACAAGGTATACACAAAGTATGGTAATCCCTATGAGGTATCTGTTTCCCACAAGAAATACAGTTATTCACTTTTTCTGACATCCGGTTAAATACTGAGGCAAGAAAAACCAAAATATTCCCCAACGGGTACTTAGCCAACTTTGATTCGGTCTGAAACTCTGACTTCAGAAACTTTCAGAACGCCAACCTGCACTCGCAAAACTGCTTCTGCATCGGACCATGCGGCAAAAAAGACTGAGGATATGACGTCGGTCATGCGCATTAGTACCCTGACGTACTGACGTCAGTCTAATGCGCCGTGACCGACGTCAGCCATATACTTTGGTATTCGGGCCGACTGGACAGCGGACTACCCAATAGTTAGGACTGCAGCAATGTGGAATGAAGAACATCAAACAGAAACTGTTTACATATGGGCTTTCATCTTTTAAGGGCAAGCAATTTCAAAATACATCTTATAGATATATTCCCATTCAATCCTGGGTAATGATGGGTCCTTGTCCTTATCTGCCATATTAATTCGTCTATTTCCAATTGTATTTGCCAAGGTCCCCCCCCCCCCTGATATCTTGAGGTCTATGTTGCAAGATGGCAAACTTAAAATCATGTCCAGGGTGATCTAAACAATGTTTAGCCAATGCATTATTAGTGTCCTTTTTACATATGGCGTAACAATGTTCATATACACATTGCCTAAGCTTTCTTTCAGTCTTACCTATATAATAGGCTTTGCATTGGGAACATAATGCCACATTTAATAAGCTTTTTTGGAGACCAAAAGAAGACCACAGATGAATAGGCCCACAGGTATGTTTAAATGTGGGGCCTGTTCTCAATGTAAATATATTAAGGTTAGTAACCAATTATGTATAAATGACAAAATTTACAAAATTAATTGTAGATACAATTGTGACACTAAAAGTGTCACTTATGTGGCATTATGTTCCCAATGCAAAGCCTATTATATAGGTAAGACTTGAAAGAAAGCTTAGACAACGTGTATATGAACATTGTTACTGCCCTTGTACAATTTCTTTTAGGGCGAGTGGAAGCTCTAACACAGAAAGTTGAAGCTTCTTGTTTGGATTTTACTCACGAAGCTCAGGTTTTGGAAGCTGAATCCAGCAATGTAAGCAGTAACCGTCCCAATGCAAGCAGTAATCGTTCAAATGATTTGGGACCTGGTGAAGCTATTGGTAACAGCTCGAGCAATCCCGGGCCCAGGGAGGTGAACAACAGCTATAATATGGGCACAAGAACTGGTAATGTTTCTATCCTTAATTCTAACACGGTAGTGGCTAATGATAACCAAGTAGCCAACCAAGAGGAATTGATTCCTTCTATGACTTCCTTTTTAAACAACAACATTTTTTCGGTAGTACATCTAATGTTAACAATAGTCAATCTGATGCCACACAGGAACAAGGTGAAACAATTTTTTCTACTTTAATTAATGACTTCGACAACAAACTATACAAATGTAGGAAGTTGCAACTTGAGATTGCATATTTGGAAGAATGCATCGAGAAAAAAGTCATACCGAAGGGCTTGCGTCAGTGGCGCTACCCGGCAGGTTTGATGGACAACTCTACTTTTCATCAAGAGCTGATCGAGCTTTTTGATCGGCAAGGATGCAAATTCCTGAAATCCCTTATTAATTTCTACAATAATGACATTAATAACCTAAAAACAGATTTGGTTAGCCTCAAACATACTATCAAAATCCACAAAGATTTTTCCAGGTATAAATACGAATATTGTAGGATTTTTTCAAGTATCGAGGCAACAATGGATAAACTTTTAGTCACCAAAAAGAAAAAAATTGGCAAGAGACTTAAATTACTATTCTAATAATAAGGCCTATCCCAAGCCTCCACATGTAGTATTTTCTGTTCCAATTTCCAACACAGTGACTCATAATGTCAACAGTGACAATGTCAATGAATTTTTACAAGACTCTCCTACACATCATTCTTCTAATGTAAATAAAGACATTCAGCCCTTAAGGCAAAGTGAGAGGCTTATAAATAATAACACCAATAATAATAATAGTAATCACAACAACAGAGCCAATGATGTTAATGACACTAATGGTAGAAATAACCAAAATAGGCGTTCTAACAATAACACCAATAATAATGTTGACAACAATGACGGACATGAACAGCAGGGTTTTCACAGAAACCAGAATGTTCATCAAAGCAGCCGTCAATCCAATCGGAGTCAAACACAAACGAGAAACAGAAGGAGGCAGAGAAGGAGATAGCACTAGTTACTGACTTTGGCTTTGTACCACGTATCCATACAAGTTCAGGGGGTGATTTCATGATCTACAATTATACTATCATTGATGTCGAGCAAGAGATGGTGGACTTTTTATCTAAAGGTTTAACTTCTGTTCCAGGAAAGAACATGGACATAGTTAAGACGGTTGTTGATTTGAAACTCTTTGTTCGAAAGTTAAACCTTAATTTGCTTTTTGGTGAAGGCTCTAGTATGGTGAACTCTATTAGAGTCTCCAGCTTGTTCAATCCTCCCTTGCATCCAAGTTTGAACATTTTCGAAAAAATGTGTGAGATGGATCTCATGGCCATTAATGATAGGAAGAAACAACAAGGGAATTCCCATAACATCAGCCACTCTGAACAAGACTTTCTAAAATTATTGAATGATTGCAATATAAGGGTTATGAAGCCTGATAAGTGGGGAGGTCTGGTGTTCATGGACCATTGTGTGCATGTGGAAAGTATGAGTAAACTTCTTAACACCATTGCTTATACTCAGGTTAGCCTTAACAAAGTCAATTCAGCATATAAAAAGATTAGGTCTATGCTAAACAACTTATTTTTAGAAGGGTACATAAATTTAGACCTGCACCAGTACTTATCCATGTTAGTGCCTGGAACACCAGCCTTGTTTGGCTCTCCAAAAATCCATAAAACCATCAATAATCCTCCCTTTAGACCCATTGTCGATGGCTGTGGGTCTATAACTTATGGCTGTGCCAAGTATATAGACAGCATTCTTAAACCCTTAGTAGAAAGTGAGCCCCAAATATGTAAGGACTCATGGGGCTTTTTGGACAGCATCAATAATTTAGAATATCAACAAAATACTTGTTTCTTGACAATCGACATCAATGACCTTTATACTGTTATTCCACAAAAGATTGGTTTGGGGTGGGTAAGGGATTTTTTACTTAACAAGAAATCAAATGATAATACTATCTATTTGATTGAAACATTACTCAAAACTGTCCTGACTAATAACTTCATGGTCTTTGAGGGGCAAATTTATTTGCAAAAAACAGGGGTCACCATGGTGTCTCCCTGTGGCGGCAGTTTTGCTAATGCCGTTATGGCACAATGGGAGAACAACTTTTTATTTACCAACACTATGTTTCAAAACAATGTCTCCTGGTACACCAGGTACCAGGATGACATGTTTTGTATTTGGAAAGGTGATACTTCGTTGATACCAAAATTTATTAAAGACATTACACAAACTACCAATTTTTTGGAATTCACCTACAAGACAAGTGAAGGTTCAATCAACTATTTAGATATCTTGCTAATCAACGACAAAATTAAGGGGAGGTATAAAAGTTTAATTTATAGGAAACCCACCTACTCAAATGCATTCTTACATTTTTCCAGCAACCACCCTTACCATCAAAGGAAGGCCGTTCTCAAAGGCCAAATGGTAAGGGCGGCTAGAATGATTTCTGACAATTTAGATTTTGAGTCCGAATGCGAAAATCTTAAGAGTATGTTTTTGAGTAGGGGATACCCAGGCTACATGGTCATTAACATTCAAAAGGAAGTTGTGTTCAAAATAAATACAGGACACTTTGTACCCATACTTAATAGGGAAGGGACGAGCTACATGGAGGTTCGTTTCGATCAAGGTAGCCTTATAGATCAAGGAGGGGTTCCTGATAGTCAACCCCTGAGCATGTACCAAACTAGTTTTTTATGTACTTTTTCACTTGACCACCATCTTATTAGAGACATTTTCAATAAAAATTGGGACATTATTAACGGTGAAGAAATGCTTTAAAATCCCTTGGTACACGGCCTAAGATTACTTTTAGGAGGGGGCGTAATCTAAAAGCTATTTTGGAGGCTAAAAGAAGACCACAGATGAATAGGCCCACAGGTATGTTTAAATGTGGGGCCTGTTCTCAATGTAAATATATTAAGGTTAGTAACCGATTACGTATAAATGACAAAATTTACAAAATTAATTGTAGATACAATTGTGACACTAAAAGTGTCACTTATGTGGCATTATGTTCCCAATGAAAAGCCTATTATATAAGTAAGACTGAAAGAAAGCTTAGACAACGTGTATATGAACATTGTTATGCCATATGTAAAAAGGACACTAATAACGCATTGGCTAAACATTGTTTAGATCACCCTGGACATGATTTTAAGTTTGCCATCTTGCAACATAGACCTCAAGATATCAGGGGGGGACCTTGGCAAATACAATTGGAATTAGATGAATTAATGTGGCAGATAAGGACAAGGGCCCATCTTTACCCAGGATTGAATGAGACTATATCTGTAAGATGTATTTTGAAATTGCTTCCCCTTAAAAGATAAAAGCCCATATGTAAACAGGTTGCTGTTTGTTATAGTTATGCATTGACGATTTTAGAATTTGCACACTAACTGTCGTTTTTTTAATATTGTTTTTAATGATCGTTGTCCAATGAATATGTTTAGGTCGAATGTTTTGTAATGTTAGGGTAGTTATATAGTTCACTATTTTTAAATAGCATTCTATTGTTTACATGCTATTTTTTATTTATTTATTTTTTGCTTGTAAAATGCAGGTTTTTTATGTGGATTCACTTTACTGATGCTTCGTGAGAACATTTTTATATTTTAACATTTTAGGTTTCTAGTATTACTATCCTTTTAATAATAATGTATGTTTTTAGTAAGTTTGATATTTCATTTGTGATGGTATTGTACACCTTTAAATAACTAATTAAGTTTAGGACAATTAATTAATATATTTATTCCACTTTTAAAAGGTTGCTTAATTGGTTTGCTTGTGTTTGTCTGAAGAAGGCGAGGTAAGAACCTTGCCGAAAGCACTCACAATAAATTGGTTGTTTTTCATGGACTTGCTGGCTCTTATAGTTTCCTCTTTGCCTTTATTTAATAACTTTCCTGACTGTATTTATGCATGGCTTGTTAGTTTGTTTTTCGATCTGATGAAGCACATTTGGTGTGAAAGCGCTCATCTGTTATATACTTTTTACTATTTTTTATTTTTTTTTGATTAAACAAGTGTTTTATACAGTGCTGTATTAGCTAGTTCTTTTGTTTTACTTGATGTATGGTGCCATCCTCAACTATCTCTGTGTACAGCTGTGTATTCCTCTTAAGATTCCATACTTAGTTAAAATATGTTTTGAGACAACACCTCCAAATACAACCTTGGGTATGCATCACATGCCACACAATGGAACTATGAACAAAGTTGAACAACTCTACCTGTTTCACATCATATCAATTCCACAGCATATACCTATAAATTTACCATTGGAAAGGTGTGGGTGATGGCCCTGATACCATATATGGACACATTACAAATGAGGTGGATGTGGTTCATGCACAACAGTTAATGACACAAATGCTGACAATCACACAATGCTGCTGGGGAACACCTGAATATTCATTGTGAATAGCAACACAATTGTGCATACAATAAATTCTAAAAGGTTGAAAGTGAATCTGAGCTTGTTATATATTTGTGTATACAACAGAATTGCAACATGTGGATGAAACAAGGTGTATGTGCACATATAATCAGTATGATGTAATGTTGCTCTATGTCACATAACATTTTATGATGGTCAGTATACACATGCAGACCTATGCCACACTGCACTTGTTACTGTGGTGGCTGAATGAGAATTGTGTAGAATGTGGATACACTCTACTACAAAAACATATGCCTTACTAACACAACAATACACATAGCATCATCCCATGTCAACAGTCCACAGAAGGCATATTACTAAAGCTGTTACAGAAGGAACATGTAATCATATAGCAGCAGTGGTCATCATTACATTACCTCAAATCACAGATTGGAATACAAAGGTTGTAGAGCTACTGTACATCAACACCTCAAAACAGCATATGTGGATGACAGCAACACTGATAAGTACAATGTGCATAATGTCATAGGACATTACTAGGCTAATGGCCAACATCACATAAAATCCCAGCCATTATTATACCATTTAAACCAAAACTGCTATATCTATATAATGGGAGACAGTAGACATACATGCATAAGTGTGTATGTTTCTATATGTCACATGTGCACCACCCAATGACAGAATTAGCAATAACACATCCAATGGTCTGGAGATGGCTTGCAGAGGGTCATGAAAGGGCTCTACTCCATGATGTTTGATAATGATCACAGATGTTTGACTTTAACAGTGCCACATTGCCCTTTATAGATGATGGCATCATTGTATACTGAGAAGATGTTGGGAGGAGTGTCTGACATACATGTAGAGTCATATCTCTGTGTAAAATTGTCTCCACACAAATATTTGGATGATCACCCAGACAAGTTGTCTGCTGTTAGATTAGAACCCCTACCTATCTAGATACACAAGCTAGAGAACACAGTAGTTAATGCTTGTGCCAACACAGATGTCTGAGTGTTATACTGTCAGAGTGCACTTTATAGGAGATCACATCATCATTGTATGTCGAGAAGAGGATGTTTGAAGAAGTGACAGACACAGCTGTGGACTCCCATGCCATTCTAAAACTGTTCCCAGACTGATAGTTGAATGAACACACACAAACACACACACACACACACACACACACAGATACATAGACACACATTGACTGCTGTGAGATTAGAATCCATACCTATCTAGTTACACAAACTAGAGAACACAGTACTCAACACTAGTGCCACAGCACAAGTCTTCCTTAACAGTGTCACAGTGCACTTTACAGAGGATATTCTCAGTGTATGGTGAGAAAAAGATGTTGGTAGAAGTGTCTTACATAGCTGTGCACTCACATACTGCTCTAAAACTGTGTTCTGACTGATAAGTGACTGAAAACACACACACACACACTGACTGCTGTGAGATTAGAATGCCTACATAGCTAGTAGTTACACAAGCTGGAAAACAGAACACTTAATGCTAGCACCATGGCAAAAGTCTGACTTTCACAGTGTTAAGAGTACACTTTATAGCAGATGACGACATCAGTGTATAGAGAGAAGAAAATTCATGTTGCTAGGGGTGCCTCACATAGCTGTGTACTCACATGGTGCTCTAGAATTGTCTCCTGACTGATAACTGATTTAACACACACACACACACACACACACACACACACACACACACACACACACACAAACATGCACACACACAAGTTGACTGCTGTGAGATTAGAACACCTTAATGCACAACTCTTTCAGGCAAGAACCCTTCTTCAGTGTGAAAAACACAATTAAATACCAATTTTAAAAGAAACAGCCCAATCACATTACAATATTAATTAAATATTTAAAATATTTCATAAAGAGAAAACTTTGTTGTATATAAAAAAACTTTCATAAAGAAAAAAAATAACAAGTTTATTGAAAAGAAACCTTATTTTCTAAGATTTCAAGCACATTTGCTTGTATTTTAAAACAGGCTTAACACTATTTGATGTGTTTATCCCGGATTCACAATCTGCTTCTAGATGGACTATTAAATATTTAATTGATATTGTAATCTGATAGGACTGTGTTGTGTGATATTTAAAAAAAATAGATATTTAATTGACTGCTTCTTTTTATTTGTGTTTTTCACACTGAAGAATGGTTGTTACCCGAAAGCTTTGTGTATTAAAGTGTTTGCAGCATTTCAAGAGTCTGCTTTTGCTTTCTTGAATTTGCAATTTGGACCTGAGACTCAATTTACTGCAGTGTTGTATCCAGTGTTTGGTGTTTTACAGATTAGAACACCTAGCTACCTAACTAGTTCAACAAACTGGAGAACACAGTACTCAACAGTAGCACACACAAGAAAACAGTGCCCAGCTGCACTTTATAGAGGATGAAATCTTCCTTGTATGTTGAGAAGAGGATGTTGAGAAGGCTGTATGAAATTGGTGTGTAATCAAGTAGCATGGTAAAAATTTGTTCTGAGTGATACGTGAGTGAGGACAGTAGGACATATACCCATACTCTTCTGACTTCAAACATACACACACTTAGACATACAAGCATACACACAAGTTGACTGTTGTGCCATTTGACCCCTACCTAACTAGTTATTCCTATTAGAGAACACAGTACCTAATATTTAAACCATCATATAAGTCATAATCACTGTAATAGTGGTCTTTATAAAGGATGACGTCTGCATAGTGTCGCAGGTGACATATGCTGTTGAGACTCATGTGCAAAGGCTGGACTTCATATTTTATTTGTGCAATGTGCAAAAATACATTTCGAGATAAACAACAAAAATTCTCTGCTTAGGACTAAGTCACTACACCCCTTACAAAATTAAAGTAAAAAACAAAAGAACATGGTAGCGAAAAAAGCATAGCAGACAGAACTAATGAGTAACAACATTTTATTAAAACAAAAATAAAATAGCCAAAGTAAGTGTTTTCATGTGAATCAATCATGCTTCATCAGACTTTGAAACAGTATAACACAATCCCTATATAAATGCAAAATTAATCAACCCATTAACTAATCAAGGTACTAATTACCATGACAACAAATTGGAGCCTCAGTGAAACATGAATAAAAATATGCATTCAAAAATATTCAGAAAACGACCTAGTATATAACGTTTCTGCATGGGTTTTATAATGACCAATTGCAGGTCTTGCAGAAAAGCTCTTTCTTATATTCCTGCTACTTCAAGTAATTTGTGTGATACTGTTCTGGACTTGAAATTGTTTTGCAGGAACATTATATTGAAGCATTTCATTTCCTAAGAAGGCTATTCAGATCAATGCATTCAAGAAATCGAGCATTTATACACCTAGTTTTCACACGCAAGTTGAAGCATTTTTGAGAACTTGTGAATATGATCTTTCTTGTATGTACAATGATTATAACAATGTGCATAAAGATAATAAGAAGTTTTACAATTTACCAAGAACACAGTATAAGGCTCTTAAGGAGCTACAAGGTCAATGATGATATTACCATCTGTCCCACTGATAGTGGTGGTGCTATAGTTATATATGATACGTCTACTTATAAATGAATTGCACTTGCACATGTGGAAAGGGTTATTTGTGAGGTACATAATGAACTGTATAACAGCTTGGCTTGTAGATACATCAATAAGGAATTATATGAGTTCTTTATGGTGGAAGCACAAGCCATTCCTTTAATTAAAAGTTTACTGAAGATGCATAAGTCTTTGTCTAACCCCTCGTATAAACCCACTGTTTCTGGTAATGGTTGGCTCACTGAGCCAATTTCCATCTATTTGGAAAAGACCTTGCATCCCTTGTTATCAAAAGCCCCTGCCATTCTAACAGATACAAAAGGGCTTTTAACATCCCTTTATCAAGATTTAGAAGTTAATCCATTAAGGGATGATGATATATTAGTTACATTTGGTGTTTGCTCACTATTTACTTGTATACCAAACATTTCAGGTTTGCAGTTTATGAAAATTGTTTTGATTGAGAATAGTGAATTCGCTATCAATTTTATAAATACGCTTTGTATGTTGATGGAATTTGTCTCTTGTTTTATTATGCTTTTGAGCCAATAAATGGTATATGCTACAGTCTGCTGGCTCTCATGTTCTTTGCTTCTATAAGGTCTTTTTGGAGCTGTGGAGTTGCCGTTCTTGCAGGGGCTGCCTTATCTACAATTTATGTTTAATTGTAACTATTATATACAAATAGCAGGGTTGTCCATGGGCACTTTATGTGCAAACTCCTATGCCAATATGGTTATGGTGCAGTGAGAGAATATCATAGCTTTAGCTAAGGAACAATATTCAAAATACATTATTAGTTACAAACAATTTGGGGATGATATATTTTTTATATGGAGTGGTACAGATTTGGAGCTTTTTGAATATGTTAGATGTTTGCAGTAAGCCATGTCCTTGAAAAAAATTACATTAAATACATCCACTCAAAACATAGATTTTTTGGATGTAAGGTTACAAAGGAAGGATGGGAATTTGGTTACTATGATATTTAAGAAAGAATGGAAAAGCAATAGTTTTCTTGAAAGAAGCAGTATGCATCCTACATTATCAGAGGCCAAGCTTTACACTTGTCAAGATTAACCAGTAGTGATACTGTTTATATCTCCCAAGCAGAGGATTTAAATAAATAATTTTTGAAGAATAGAGGGTATAACAAGACTGATAGTGAATGTATTTTTAAAGTAGGCGGGAGAAAGAGACAGAAGAAAGGTAAACCATATTTTTCTAATAGGAATGACATACAAGCAGTTGTACCAGTTAATCTTAATGTAGATAAATTTCGTATTTTCTTGCCTTTTACTTCTGATAATAAAAATATTCTTAATATTATACAGAGGAATTGGTACATTTTGACAGTAGATGAGAATATTAGGAAAATAATGGGGATACACCTGCCATTACCTATAAGAATGTGAAATTTTTGAAGAGAAGTGTTTGTAGTAAGACAGGTTTCTTTAGATCTGAGGTGATGTCAGAGAGAATTTGAACTTTTAAATGCAGGCGGTGTAATTATTGTTATTATATATCCAATGACAACTCGTCTATACATCCTACTTCTTCAAAGGTTTATAGGTTCACTCATTATGCAGATTGTACAACTTAAATGTGGTTTATTTAGCAAGGTGCATGAGATGTCCGAGGTTCTATGTTGGGAAGACAAACAGGGCACTTAGGGATAGAATTACAGAACATTTATATTACATCAATATATTTGATTCTAAAAGTGTCTTTGTTAGACATCTACTACAGGCAGGAGTAGATCATGGATTTACTTTTTTAGTTATCCAGTTTATGTCGACTGATGGCAGGATGGGAGACATTAAAAATCTCACAGAGAAGGCAGAGCAAAGATGGATTATTCAGCTACAAGCAGACAAGAACTTTGGGCTGAAATATGCAGTTTCACTCAGAACATTATTGAAGGATAGGAAATTTTATTAGTTTCAATATTATGGGTTTCATATATTTGATGGGTATACATTGTTAGTTCATGATTAGGTTTCTTGTTTGCCTTGGTTCATATTTATAATTGTATTTTATATTTGTGTTTTTTATGCAGCATTTTATTTCATAGTTCAAGTAATTTATTAGATTTGTATTAGTTTATTTTGGGAGCAGTTTGTATAGTACTGTTAAGTAGCTTCTTAACAGCTGTGATGACCATAGTAGATCTGTTCCTCTGAGTAGCATTCATGTGTTTTAATATGTGTTTTATTATGTTTTTTTTTTTTTTTTTGGTAGCATTTAATGGAGTTTGTATATTGGTTATATTTATTAAGTTAAGCATGGGTTGTTTTATTTTATTTTGATTATAATATGTATTTTCATGTAATTCCGTAACCATGCATTTTTAAATTTATCGCTTTAATGTAGTTTTATGTTTTGAGCATTGTTTATGGTTGCCAAGGCAATAGCAAGCTCATTCTCGCATGATGTGATTTGTGTGTTTTCACTGTACTAAGTTGATCTTATATTGTGTTCTGATCTAGCAGATGGATTTTGACATATTTACAAATATTTTTGTGGGTAAGTTATAAAAACGAGCTTTTTGGATACTAACTGTGTGTCATAAGTTTTATTACATAAATAATTCTTGCTGTTGCCTTCCCTGTTTGCATGGAGTTAAGCAGCAAGCTGGTGTGGTTCTTTGCTTAAATGAAAAAAATAGTAATATGTCAATGGGTTCGCCTCACTCCATGAAAACAGGCTGTGTCAATGTACAGCCATCAGCACACTAGACAGTACTGAGTGGGGAAAATACATGCTGCCTAGCAGATGTAAGAGCAGTGAGCTTATGGTCAGAGAACAGGTTTCAAATCCAGATCATTCTTTTTTTTTTACAGCTGGTTTCACTATAGCATTAGCTAAGTAAACATGATGAGGACTGCAAATGTGACTATCAATGTCTACAGTAAAGTATGTGTCTTCCACAGTTTTTATCAGTTTATTTATTTTATTTTACATTTGTTGACCGGGATAGTCCAACTGGATAAATGTCCATTTTCAGCTGAGGCCTGGCGAGAAAAACTCCAAGATAATAATTCACATTGAACATTAAGTAAATGCTAGTTTCAAGAAGATTACAGTCATAAGCAACACCAGCAATACCATCAGTTACGTCTACCTCAGTGCAGTTGTACAACTATTAGCAATTTTGTAGACCTCACTGCAAATCATAATTTAACTGTGTGTACAGCTTTCTAGAAATGACCAGGGATGGTACATCTTTTGAAATAATTATTATGACAGCAGATATGCTAATTATTTGTGTATGGCCAGATATCCTGAAAAGTGTGTGCAGTATGCTTTGTCACAGTAAGGACAGTTTCCACATCACTTTAGATGAAGATTTTATCCATCATTACCTAATCATGACACAAACACAATCCTACAAATGAGATTAAAACATTGCACAGTACAGGAGCACTGATAAAGTACTGAATTAAGGTAACATGTTCATATTATCCATTAACTCAGTCAAGTCAGTCAGCAGACACCATTCGTAAGTCTAATAGATCCACACATAAAAAGAGGGGCTGAAGTGATGGGATGAATACAAGGAAAGATGAACATACACCTTACAGTGTTTTGTTTAATGGCACATTAATGGCCATGTGTTGGTGTGCTGGCATTATTAACCATACATGCTCTGTAGCATGGAGTGACTGACATAAGGGTAAACAAGGCTTAGGAGGGGGACAACAGGCTTATGACAAGCAGAACAAGGTTAGATAAACGCATGATAGCATTGGAAATGGATGTCACTTCAGATACTCATTTTTAGGCAATAATCAATATATCTCCATGAAAAATCATACCTGTGGCAAATTTTAATATGTGTCTGATTAAACATATCATACACATAGTTCATCACAGTAAGAAATTATGGAAGACGAACCTTGAATCAAACTCCTGCAGATATTGTCAAAAATATGCCGTTAACAGATTTATGTCAGCACTCCACACAGAAAGTTGCATTTTGCTACATTCAGTAGCCTAAATAACTGTCAGAGTAACTGTTTAAAAGTAGTGCCTTTCCTCTGCTTTAACTTTGTGTTCCTTTAGCACAGTGAGTTTAAACAACACAGAGAGAACCAGACTAGTGTGGCCGATGGCAAAAACTCACTAGGTTATTGCCACAGGACATGAAAAGCCATTGACTGCCGCTTGGCATTGGTGCATGATGCAAAACTTTGTGCAATGCAGGAAAAAAGTGAAGGATTTATTATGGAGCATTTCTGGCCATGTGTGTGATGTGTGATTCTATTTTTGATCAGATTAAAGGTGTGAAAATGGGGTAGATAGAAAAGTGGTAAAATGGGGGGAAAGCAGACAGAAGAGCAAAGGGGAAGCAACAAAGTAATCTGCAGGAGGGAATTAGGAAAGAACCATAGCTATCCAGTTCTTTAACATTGTAATGTGAACATTTATAGAAAATTGGATGAATCTGGACTGTCACCACAAACAGATAGGTGAAAACAAAGCAATTGTGTTGTATAGCCAATTGGATAAAATCAAGTGTGTTGAGAAGACACATATGAGAATTGGAGAGCTTTGTATGGGACAAATTATTGTGGGACAGGTGCCCATTATTTTTTTCTTCTTTTTTCATTTCAAAAAGAGAGTAATTTTGGGGAAGAGTCATAGGAATGTGAGGATCAAGTAGGTAAGGAAGCAGGTGCAGACAAACAAGACAGACACAGAGATGGTGATGGACAAAAAAGGTTTGGGGACACCATGATTGGGGGTGACACCATGATTGGGGGTAGGTAGAGGACATCGAAGGCACATGCCCATCAAGCAAGGGAACATTGAGAATCAAGTTCTCACCCATAGAACTGTCATCATTGTCTCCTTCCTTGGTTTCATATGAGACTGCTTGACATAGGGGTCATTTAATGTACTCTAAGAAGCAACCTCTCCAGGCAGCTGAGGGGGGCATCAGTGTCAATTTCTATCACATCACACACCATCCCTGGCAACTCCTAGTGGGTGATGTAATCACTGCCTCTACCAATACTCCCAGAGGGTACCAATGCATCAGCAGGCAGGGAAATGCTACCTGATGTGTATGTGCCAGGTATTGCAGGGGCTGCGGAGGTAATAGTACCAGGTTGCTGAGGCAGCCAGTGGAGGGTTGGGCAGGCTAAGCAGAAGTGTTTGGCCTGACTCTCTGTTCTGAAAGGCATTTTATTTGTTGGAAGAAAAGTACGATATCTGAATGATGTGTTTCCATTTATAAAAAAAAAAAAAAGACAGAGAAATGTGGGGTAGGGTGTGACAAAAAACAGATAATTAGAAACATTATATGTCACATATTACAATAAATATACATTTATTATCGTATTAGGTATATAGCTTTCAAAATCCAAAAGAGGATTGTGAGCTCTTATACATAATCCTTGCAATATGTAGATATTGCATACACATTTTAAACATACTACAGATTAATTAACAACATGAGATTAGAGCCAATATTACTGAAATTAAAATTAAAAAATTATATATTTTGTAATTTGAATGCATTTGTAAGTTGTGGGAAATGAACCAATGAAATCTGAATACCTAATCCAATTACCAAGAGCTACAGAAGAAGCATGTATGCTTGCTTTTACAGTTAAGGTCTGCATGCATTTAAAGTCACTCTATCTGCATACTTACACAACTGTGGGATGTCATCAGTTTAAAACTCATCCAGCCATTGGTTGAGTTGTGTCCGCTTGTTCCTTTCAGGTCATTATAATGGTGCCTGCATTGCTCCCCAGTGCATGGTATGCCAGTCACACTGGAGAAAGTCTTGGCTACACTGTTCCAAGTCTCAGCCTTATACTGAGACCCGGTATAGTCTCCCTACAGCAGCCTATCGCTATAGCACTTTAAGAGGAGTGAAACAAATATTTCTAACTCCTTCACAAGCCACCTTTGTGCTCTGAATGTGACACCATCCTTCCCATCTCCTGCCATGTCTGCACAGGTCCTTCAACAACAGTAAAAGTGTTTTCCAGCCAATTTGTTATATCAGGTTTTACTGCCAATGTGCAAACCTGCACAACCATGCCAAACGTGTTTGCATGATGTTCCGCGGAAAGAAACTTTGTCAGAGAGGTAGGGAGTTTATGAAATAGGAAGGATAATATGACATTTTGCATTAATTTAAGGCATGTGTGCTGCTATACCTGACAACACTCTGTCCAATGGTCAACACTATGTTAAACGTCTTGGCTTTTTAGACAAGACTTTTTGGGGGGATCAGTTGTATGACTTAACACATATTTTGCAGTGCCTTACACACTGTTAAAAGTTATTTGTACAATGTGGCATTCAAACCTATGTAAAACAGAGAATATATATATTTCCAAACAGGTGATTTTTCCTCATTGCAACAGAAGAAGTATTTGCCAACCATGGCCACTGCAAACATACTCTTTACAGATTGAGTGGTGCTATACTTCAATTAACCCTGTATGTGGTGACATGACAAGGTCCTGGCTTATGCATTCTCAAGTGTGATGCAAGAGTAATGCATGATAATATACTGGAAATAGACATACTTGTATTACTTTCAGAGTAGATTTTTGAGATATAGTTCAGACCACACAATACATTCTGTTTTACCGTTATACTGTGAATGTGTGTGGATGATTGTCAGTAAACTATGAAATCCATCCCAGGTCTGAAAATACATTTATAATTACATGTCATACACTGTCATACTGCAGCAGTTACAATACGATAGGTATGATACAATGTGTATGCTCAACCAACTTGCTACACATAGGTGTTGGTATGTAGAATTTATCTTTTTAATTTAAGTTTTGTGAAAAATTGCAATGATACACCCTTAATAATAAAGTGGAGTTTGTCAAATTAGAACCCTTGCTCATCTGTGTTCTGGCCATGAACATAAAGCTGGTGCCACAGGGAAAGCTAGCCAGCAGGTGTATTTTTTACACTCAGTACTGTCTAGAGTACTGATGGTCATGCATCACAGCTTCAACTTTTTGTGCAAAGAAAAGCAAACCAAATAAAATATTTCATTTATTTTCCTTAAGCAGTGAACTGTGATTGTGCACAGGTGAGGAATGTGCAAAGGTAACAGGTGATAGCAAACATATACTCCTTCTGCTACTACTCATTATGATCCTTCCTCAGTAAAAATAACTACTGTTGAACTCAAACCATGCTTTACCTAGCTTATATATTGTGCACATCAATGTATTTACACCTTGTGTTGTATACACAGTTGGGTCACAGGTGCAATTTCTGCTGTCATTTCCATCCAAGTTGCTGACCGCCGTTCAATGCCGCTAAGTGTGTTTGCTCTTCTTAAAGCAACAGTAAAATTTAATTTTTTTGTGAATTTCACCATATTTGTGCTAAGCCAAACATCACACAAATGTTAAAGGCAAAAAAACCCAAAATAAAAAAATAAAGTTAAATAAAGTTTAAACAGTTACACAGCTCTAAATTTGAAACATCAGACTAACGAAATTATAACGCACAGTTGAAGTGTGTTCTCTCTCTCTTTGCCACAAACACAGCTTTTCAACACTAATCAAATCATATGCATACAAGTAATTCACATTTCATCTCCAGTATTAACAGGTCATATACTTGGACTGTCTCAGTTGGTTGTATATGTGTGACTAACATGTGTAATGCATTGAGTGAACACACAACCATTTGTGGATATGTTTGCAGGAATGCAGCTCTGTCATTTCTTTGTATTCTGGTCATTCTTCCATTATCTCTGCTGTAATATCAGACATGTAGTCTATAGTTAATTTTCTAACATTTTGCTTTAAATGTGTGATACAAATACATGACAGGGAAACAACAGTTTTCAGCAAAGGCAGGAGAGTTTTGCTATTATGGACCAAGTATAAATGTGTGATATTTTGTTTTATTTAAAAACTCACTGAAGTTAGTTTCACACTTTGCAAGTGTATCCTCATTGACATACCCACTGCAATGAAGGGTATCTGAGTTGCTTTTGTGTTTTCCTTCTCTCACACTAATCACTCACATTTGCAAGCCATTAGCACCTAATAATGGTGTAGAGCCCACACTATGTTTACATCATTCTCACCTAATTTGCATCTTCACAGTGCTCAGAGGGCTGAATTTACACTATAAAAGGTTAACTGTGTAGCTAGGGAACTTGAAAGTGAGGAGACTTGTGTATTTGGACAAAACAGAAGATTGGTATTCCTTTGAAGGCGATTTTTCTGCAGAGAAGGTTTAGTTTTGCTAAGGTACACTTGTATTATTTAAGAACATTTTATAGTTTGTAAAACATTACAGATGCATGTATATATCCATAAGAAAATTTAACTTTTATTTGTATGCACTTCTTACACTTCACTGTCGGCATAAACAGTTTTGACAGACATTTACATTTGGGAGATAGAGAGGTTATACTTTCAGCACAACTATTTTTATAACATTTGCTTTTTCAATGTCCTATGGTACTTGAGAGAAATGTAGTGTGGCTGTTGCTAATACTGGTGTTATGTTTCTGAGATGGCCCAGGACAACCTCCACAGGAGTGGAGGGCCAGTGAAAAGTGACTGGCGTTCATAAATTGGATTTTCTGTTGAAAAAGTGTAGACATTCTGATAATTCTGTGGATAACATATATATATTACTTATGTGGTATTCCTTGGTTTGTACAAACCTTCATTTGTGTGTGTGTGTGGAGGGGCACCTACCATTCTGTTGTCCAAAAAAGAAGTGTGTTTCTAGTGCTTTTCTGTTGAAAATGTGTAGACATCCTGGCATTTCTGTGGAAAACATATATACATTACTTACGTGGTGTTGATCAGTTTGTACAAACCTTAGTTTGTGTAGGAATGAATGCAGAGACAACCACCTAGCATTCAGCTGTACTAAATAAAAAGAGTATTTAAAGTGCTTAATGTTAAAAAAGGGTACACAGACTAATTTTTGTAACAAATACACTACTTATGTGATATTCATCTGTTTTTTTCCTTCTCCATTTTTATGTCATATAGGACTATCTCACCCAAGCATACAAATCTATGAAAAGCCCATCTCAGTGGCTCTGAGAATGAGGACATAATACAGGATCTGAGGCTGGATGGAGCCTTTCTACTTGAGAGAGACTGTGATGATGTGGCTGCCAGAAAGGATATTTGGAACCAGTTAGTCAAACAATGTAAATGCAGTTGGTAGTTGCAGCCACAATTATGACCAGGTGCGGCATCAGGCCACTGATATGATTTCATCAGCCTGGTGGGTGGCAGCTTCACTTGCCTGAGAACAGCTGGCTTAGGGGGTGGTCCTGCTACCAAGCCACCAATGAAACTAAATCAAAGTTTCTGTCCACTATCAGAGATCTAGACAGTGCAGTGGAGACTGTGCATCATCTGTTTGATGTCGTGTTGATGTGGCTGGGAGGCCATGTGTGTCCCAGGAGCAGGTTCCAGTTTAGCTTACATATGGCAACATTATATTGGCTTGAGAAGAAAATACATAATTTGACTGCTACTTCCTATGATACATGTTTTTCTACCTGTACCTATTGATAAGGTATACAGTTATACGAGAGAGTTGTTCAGTACACATGGGTATGGGTGGATGTCTCAGCCAAGTTTCAGTTACAGCTATTTTTACAGGACATGTAGACAATTGTGCAGACATTGTCCCCCTGTGTTATTCCCTTTGTGATGGTTAATTGCTGTCCTTTCTTGCTTCATTTCTTCCAGGACCGTCCTTCCTGCAAGGTGTGGAGAGACTTGCACATGGTAAGCAAATGTTTCTTTAGTATTACTAAAAATTATTTAGATATTCAATTATCTGTATGTGTGAGGGGGTGTACTGAGTTAATATATTGCTGCACCATCTGTAATTGTTTGACCAGTGTTACTTTTTGTTCATCTATGTTGGGTTAATATTTAGTGGATTAGTAATTTAATTCCTTTGTTTGTTGCTTATTATCACAGGTGATACTGACAGTGGAAGTGTAGGACTCCCACCACCTGATGATGGAGTATTGGTAGGCTCTGATGATGATGGTGGCCAAACAGAAGCACAGTCAGGGGGTGCAGAGGTTCAATTTGACACTGAGGTTGTGACTCGCTCATCCCCTGAATTTCCCTCAGACACATTCAGTATGCCTATGTATACCCATTCCACTAAGAAAGTACAACAATAGTAAAAAAAAAAAAAACAAAAGTAACAATCCACAATTCACGCAACACGAAAGAGAAAAGAATTACTGAAGAAAAAAAAAAAATTTTTTTTTTTTCTCCAACAAACCACAACCACGATAATAATGTAACCTGGTTAAGCGCTTTCATCCTCAGATAGTGGACAGGTTGAGGGTGACACAGTTGATCTGGGTAGTATGGGTAGTGTATTTTCAGTGCCATTGACTCTGGCCATAGCCAAAGTGTGGGTGAGGTGCCACACAAGAGGGCTGGTTGGGGTGCTCAGAGGAGGCCTCCTGTCCACCCCCACTTGATTCTGCTGTGTCATTATGTGCCACTCGTTGCGTTTTTAGGGCTGTCATGAAAGCACAGGCACATTCAACTAGGGTATCTGAGGACACACTTACGGTTTTATATGCAACACAAACTGACATGCATGACTGCCTCCACAGTGTGGCCGATTCAATGGATTAGATGAATGACACAATAGAATGAGCAGTGTCTGTGATGGAACATCTGCTGGGAGGGGGACAGCATTCCCATGGCTTTAGCGCAGCAACATCATCTGGTATTATCCAACATGGTCAAGCCAGATCCCACACCCACACATAGCAGGTACATGAGCCATTCATGAGGCTTGCAGGTTTGTCATGTAACAGTATGCAAGTATCTGCCATTCATTCATCTTCTGACACGTTTATTTTCATGTTCCATGTTCAGCACGTACCTTGATAGTCATGCATTTACAACTGTCCTAATTCGGGACTGACTCTGTAAGATGCTAGCAGTACACAGCCATTACACGGGCAAGTAAAGGTTGTGAGGATTGCCTGGCATCAATGTTACTGTATGTGTGTGCACAGTATGAAAGGTGTACCGCTTAGGTATTCAGCATGTATGCAATCCATTGCCTCTTGGCCAGGGCCAGGGCCTATTGTGCATTCCTACATCTACCAATGCCCACAGTGGATGGTGGCTCCCCTGATGACTCCCCACCTGCATGAGGCTGTGGTGACCTTGGCAGAGGTGGTGGAATCTGGGCTCCTTCTCCTTGGTGTTCCTGTTGCAGCTAATTTCAGTATAACATTGTGTAGGTTAACACAAACAGTTATTCCAGCACAAGTATTGGGATTGTACTGCAGGACACCCCCTGCTGTATCTAGGCATTGAAACTGTGATTGCAGCAGCCCAAACACATGCTCTATGATATTTCTTGTTTGTGCATGTGCCTCATTATACTGTTCTTCTGTGGGTGTGTGTGCATTTCTGATGGGCATCATCAGCCATGATTCGAGTGCATCCCCTGCATCCCTGGGATATCACCAGTGGAAAACCTCTGGTAGAGCTGTGAGTTGTGCCAGATATGGGAGTCATGGTAACTGCCAAGGCTACCAGCACAAACATTCAGGATGATTTCCTTAGGGTTACACCCAACCTGGCAGTTAATGGAGTGGCACCCTTTCTGTTAATGTAGTCCATTCCATGTTCCCCGGGTGCTGCTTTGATCTAAATGTGCATGCAGTGTATGGCACCCAAGACTTCAGGGAAGTGTGCTATGGGGTAGAAATCCTGCATAGTTGCATGTCTGTCCTTGGGGGTACAGGGGGAAATTATATATATATATATATATATATATATATATATATATATATATATATATATATATATATATATATATATAGGTACAGTCACTGGCATGCTGTAAAATAGCATTCAGGAACTGATGTAGGATCTTGGATGGTAATGCCTGTGACACCCCAGCATGTTGGATTCTGGAAGATTCTTGTAGCTAAAACTCTAAGTGCTACACATACCTTGGTCTCCACAGGTATTGTTTCCCCTTGATCTCAGTTGAGGACGACAGAGGTTGCAGAGTTCCTGGAGTATGTATTCATCTACCTTGTAGCATGCTACTATTTCTACCTCATGCAGACCATGGAAAGTTAAACTTGGGGTAAGTACCCTTTTCGTATTTGCCTGAGGTCTATCATCAGCAGTAGCAGCATAGACTTGAGCCTGTTGTACATACGCATGCAAAAGAGCAGCAGCAGCAGCTCCAAACCGTCTTTCAATCTGGTGGAGATTCTGTGGCTGTGTTCCAATAGGTTTTGGAATACATGACAAAACCCACACTATGTGTACATGATTGCTTTATAGCTTGTTGAATAGCTCTACCATCTTGGATTGGTTGATTAGCATGTAGTGCAGCTGCTTATACTGTAAGTAGCATGCCATGATGTTTGCCATGTTTGTGTTTCTCTACACATCTTGCAGAGTTGCTTACTGAATAAAAATCAGTGTGCTACTGTGAGAGGCACACAGTTTTAGTGAGCCATGTAGGGTTTATTGAATTATGGTCTTTGCCTTTTGGTTATCATCACATTTGAAATAAAGTAACTTATATTTTTCAGAATGTTTCCATTTTAACATGCTTTTCTTCACTCTCCACGGTGTAAAGCAGCCAAATCAAAGGGTTAGATTCAATAATGAGCTACAGTCTTAGTTGTATTTTGTACCTCAGTATTTTATTATAATTCCATGACAATTGCTATGAACTCTCAAAGGCAAGTTGACATATGGATGCTAATATAAAGGTACCAAATGCAGGGGCTCACAGGCCTTTCACTGTCATTGTCTGACATTTTGCATTGCAGTTTGGTTCCACTATTGGGCTTTTCTGCTCAGGATTCGGAATGCTGCACTGGCCCAGAATATGTCTTCACTGAATTTTCATTATATAAGAAGCAAAACTCATATATATTTCTCTGGAATTTCTTTTTTTTTCAGTTGTAACATGCCACTTGTTGTTCTTGTCTTGTAGTATCTTGAAAGATGATTATATGGAGGAGAATTTCCATACCATTTGTTCTTAAAATTTGAATAAAAATAAGTTATGATATATACATATCATTGCTTACAGGTGAATACTTGGCTAGCTGCCCTGAAGGGCCATTTTGAGCTTAGCTACTAACGTGAGGTCAGATCAAATGCTGTACTTCATGTCTATGAGATGAAGACGTTAACCATTATACTAAACCCACCCCCTATAAAAATAGGCTACACTGGGATTTGAACCCAGACAGAGGTGAACAGCAGTCACTTTACTGTATTGCTTAACCATTCAAGCTTAGGAACATTGTGGAGATGTATATGAAGTCAAACTGCAATAATTATATTGCAGTACCTTGCGGTAAGAGTCACATGTTTTTTTTTCGGTTTACCTTCAAAATGTCGAATGCTATAATGTCTAATGTTCATTTGGTTGAAAAATAACATCTAAACCCAAAACACTTCTTCTTCTTTCGGCTTTTCCTGGTTAGGGGTCTCCACAGTGGATCACCTGCACGCTCATGATTGGCAGTGGAGTTTTACAGTATCGAGTTGCCAACCCGGCGCCCAACCTTCCACAGAAGGCACACACACACTCTCACACCTAGGGCCAATTTAGAGTGTCCAATCCACCTACAGCATGTCTTTGGGATGTGGGAGGAAACCGGAGCACCCGTAGGAAACCCATACGACTACAGGGAGGACATGCAGACTTCACACAGAAGGCACTCCAGCATCTAAACCCAAAACACTGAATGATCAAAATCTCTAAAATGCAATGAGATCACCTCTATTATTTTGCAGGGGGGCTATGCCCCCCCACACACACACACACCCTACTTAAATATACCAACTCCTATATCACACTACAGGCAGAAATGGGCAAATTTGATAATTTCGACATTGTGAGTTTAGACTAATTTTATTTCAACATTTTGATCATTCAATATAGTACATTCAACCAATTCATTTTCAACCATTTAGCATTCAACATTTTGAAGGTAAATCATTTTTTCTTGTTTTAAATGGTCACGCTTCACAAAGTTGGAGTGATATAAAACTAAATGTAATAAAAAGGGAAGGTTGTAAGGTATACAGATGGACATGTCTCCCTTCTTTAGATTTTGTATGTTTCCCTTGCATGAAATTCACTTATGTGAGAGTATATTTTTAGGTCATATGTCTACTTAAGTAAGCAGTTTCAGGCAATCTGGGTCATTCAGCTTCTTTCCAACCCTAGCTCTGACACACAGTTTGAAGATTAATACTACTGCTGGAAAACTACTTTTCATTTGCAATGGTATATGCCAGTTATTTAAAATGGTAACCATGCTCAGATTTGATCCATCTCATATGTAGCTCAACCCCATTCCAGTTAGAACCATCAAGTTATTTGCTCCCTTAAACTTCACTTTGATTTGAAGTCATCAGCCCCCCTGAAAACTGCTATCAAGATATATAAAGACAATTACATTCTAGAAGTATAGGTATTTTTTGTGGCACCATACCCTTGCATACAGCAGGTTTTAGGGGCAGTTGATGACTTCAAATCAAGATGGGGGACGCAGGGAAGTCAGCAGTAGAAGAATCAAACAGGAAAAACCGAAATCGTCATAGATCAACATTCTGAATGGAGAAAAAGGGAGAAAACACACAGAGAAAGGAAAATACCCTCCGAGTTGAACATGGAAGGGTGGAAGGAACCAACCACCATAGTGATCTGCAGGACTGACAAAGTAACGCTGAAAGACATATCAATGGAAATGAAAAAGATGAATGAAACAATAACTGCATAAAAGACAATAATAAAACAATGACTGAAGTTACTAAGTTTGTAAATGAGCACACTGATATGATACAGGGACTGGTTCAGAGAAATCAATTGCTTAAGACTAGGCTGCTAGGTACTGAAGGGCCCAAGACCTGAGTTAATGACAGCCATGTTGGTGGATGAAGAAGGAAGGGTGAGACAGAAAAAAAATGAGAATGAATGGAGTCCCAGAGGGTATGGAAAGGAGAAACTGTAAAAGCTTCATAAACAGCAGTCAGCACTTTGGACAAATATACCAGAAGATGAGCTGTGTGTGAAAAGAGCAAACCAACATGTCCAAACTCCAGTCCAACAAGCTGCATCCCTACCATGGCCAATATTAATCCAACTTGCAACCTGTGAACTTAGAGAAAAGCTGGTGGTCAAATTATGCAAACCATGGCAAAAAGTTATTGTGGATAAGCATATGCATTCATAGATTTAGACTTTTCAACGGCCACCAAGAGGGAGGTTGAGTACATGCCAGTAATGAAGCAATGCAGGCTAAGGGGAAGGAGATTCAAGTTAATTTACCTGGCTACCCTAAAAATCATGTTTCTAGAAGGCACAAGATCTTTTGACTGACCAGAGGACATACTGCCAGCCATAAAACTGAGGAAAGTTTGAGAGCTACCAGAACCACAGGTGAATGGAGAAGAGGGGAAAGTGTGTGGGCAGAAGTAGGCTGAGAGACAGCCAAAGGGATTGTTTCCTTTGTTTAAAAAGTATATTGCATTGAAGGAAAGAGTGGACCCGAATACCACTGCTCAAGCAGAAATTAAAGATAGACATGTTTCTTAGACAAACGGACATTTCTACAGGCAGGCACTATATATAATCACACATATAAATGGACCAACAGTTTGTGCTAGTGATAATAATTACACGAGTTAAGCCACAAAGGTTAAATGTGAATTATGTGATAAAATGCATTGTATGATTTGTGCACATAAGCAATGGGGAAACAGTAAAAACTAAGTAAGAAAACTGAAAAGATACATGACAATCAACTATCAAAATTATGTGATGCAAATGCAAAGAACATTCTATGTAATTCAGCAGGGGGTACAGTAACTAGAACAGAGGGGATACATGAGTTTCAAATAGCACATTGCTCAAAATAATAGTAGAAAATGAAAAGGGGAAATTGCAATTTGAGATAAAGAGGAAGGGACAGTATATCTGCACTTAGTGGTAGAAAAATAAACATAACAATCTCAGTAGATCTGCACAGATGCAGTAGGGGGCAGGCAGAGGTTAGACAAAGCAGTTTAAGTACTAAGTGAAAATACAATGAACAGAGATAATCATTCATTGTGGCTAGTTGCAACAGGCAGGAGAATATACTTAATGTAGTTAGGAGGAAATATGCTAGGATATAAAGTTTGTCTCAGAGAAGAGTTTCAACATTCCTTCATTTAAGAGGGAAGAGAGATGACTTTTCCATGTTTACAGACAGGCAAGAGCCCACACCGTGATAGTACTAAACTTGTATATAGTTGGCTTGTTTTAGTTACACTATAAAGTTAATGGGAGTGGGATGGAATTAAAATGTCTCCATTCATTTACAGAAAACAATGGGCTGCAAATTAGGAGGCACCAGCATTAGAAAAAAAACAAGGAATCTACTAGCATGGGTGGTGGGTTAAACAGGCAATGCACATAACAAATATAAGGAGGTTTAGAGTGGAACACTCCTGTATTAGGGGTGATCAATGTAACATAAATGGATAATGGTGAGGGGTTGACAGTAAAGGGGAAATAAAGAGGTAAGATCCGCATCGAGTAGCCATGAAAATAAAGAGATGGACACTAAGGCTTCAATGTTGAAATACCAATGGCTTAATATATAAGTCACTGTAGAAAGACAATGTCAAATGGGTCAGTAAAAGGCAAACAGATTGGAATATCAGGTTGGGACTGCAATTAGATATAAGATATAGATATAAAAGGATGGAAAGAAAAATGTATGAAAAGGCTATCAAAAGTAAAAAGTTCTGACTCTACCAGGAAATGTCTTCATAAATAGTTTTATACTGCAGAGAGAATTGAGAAAATGTTTCCTGGGGTAGGGAGGGACTGTTGGAGATGTAGATCAGGGCATTGGGGTGCCTGAGCACATACGTTTTGGGGTTGCCTCATACTCATCTGATAAAGAAAGGAAATATCACTCATGCTGAACACTATTAGCAATGGGGCATTCACACTGAATGTGGCAGACATTTCCTTAAGCCTTTTGGAAGGATATAAATTTGACTCAAACATCAAACAAACAGTTTGAATTAGTCTTCTATTAGTCAAAAATCAATAACCAGGATGTTTAAAGGAGTTGACAGTCCAACCCTGTAGAAGCTGATAAACTTCACAGTAATGTTAAAAAGAAAACAAGAAGGTTGAATACATGGTTCAGAGTTACAATTCATAAGAAGGTGGAACCACTGGGAGAGATTTAAGGAAGAATGGGGTCAGTACTGAGGGCCCTGAGGATTGAAACCAACTTGAAGGGAGTTATGGGAGCTGCTACTATTTTTTAATCTAATTTTAAATTTAAGTTTTAAACTTAAAATCTTTAATTTAAATTTTCCCCAAAACGCCCTTTTTTCAAATGTCAACCCTGTATCAGACAAGAAAAGACACAGGGTGACACTGGGGATTTTCTGTACATACTTTGGTAGGTGTGATAAAAAGGTTCTTTGGTGAAAAGGAAAGGGCTAAAAGTAAAATGATGATGCTCCACGTGGAAAAAAAAAAACGATTGACTAAGTAATAAGCTTGAGGCAAAACTCCCTCATACAACCATAACTAATCCTATAGAGGTTGTCATTGACACTTGCACCACACCTACTGCACAGGGTCCTACACATAAAACTACTCACTTGCACCACACCTACTGCACAGGGCCTACACATAAAACTACTTATGCTGAGGCACTTACAGGTAACCTACCTAAAACACTAAGACCTCCTGCACAGTACAGTCAAAGAAAGGGTCCTCAGCCATCACATAAACACTCCATTAAAACACCACCCACAGCTACACATAGTGCTATACATAGACTGAGTAAGGAGACAGTCATGGTTAGCTGCCTTTCCAGGGCTAGGATCCATCAAGTCATGCAGCCACTCTGTCATAGTCCATGTGGGTATTAATGACCTGAGATGTACCTCCCTTGACTATATGAAGTGAGACATGAATGAGATCACTGAATATGTGTCTCAGGTAGATATGAGCCTAGCACTGAGCAGCATACTACCTTCTCCAGGGATGATGCCATGCCATGTTACCAACAACAATTATTAATTATAACAACTGGCTTAGCTTATGTTGTCAATCCAAGGGGGGTACAATATTTTACAGCCTGCGAGAACATGGTTGACAGACCAAGCTGCTATGTCAGGGATGATCTGCAAATAACTTCTGTAGGCTTTCAGAGATTGGCAAAGACCTTTTCAACCCATGTAGTGCCTTTTTTAGGCAATATGAAACTGATAAATCTATCGACTTAACTGAACCAGTGAAGGAATATCTGAAGGTGGTACTGCTCAATGCTAAGAGTCTTAACAAGAAACTCCACTCCCTGGAAACCTTCCTCTCCCTGGAGATTGTGGACATCTGTGTAGTAATGGAGACATGGTTTAATGTTATTGAGAGTACCTAAGCAACACAAGCTTATAATGCTTTTTACACTTTAAACCAGCTACTCCACAGGAGGAAAATAAATGTGGAGGAATGTCACTATATGTTATGACTAATCTCATATCCAGACTAGTTAAAGTGCATGACACATCGGAACTCATACATGTGGAACTCACCAAAAACAGGGTGCTGTACCATATTCTTGAAACATATAGCCCCCCTCCCATGTCCCAGGAAACCCATACTACCTATCTCAATGTACTAGAGTCCCTCACCGTTCAACCAACTATGATATTCATGGGGGATCTCAACTACCCCTCTATACTGAGAATTCTGCACCACTTCTAATGCACAAGCCCAGTGACTCCTAAACTTTGTTAATACCAACACCCTAGAACAGTTGGTCCATTCTCCTACCAGGGATACAAACATCCTTGATCTTGTACTCACAAATATGGGAGCCCAATGTTCCTCAGTCAATGTAATAACTTTGCTTATCAGATCTGGCCATAAGGCAGTATTGCTTGAAAAATAAATAGGGGGATCCAGCAAACCAAAAAGCTTTAGGAACTATTCCAAAGCTAACCTCTCACTATTAAGTGACACCTTAGCTAAATTCCAAGCACCCACAAACCCAGTAAACACTATAGAATACACTAAGATCTTTACAAAATCTCTGCATAGCCATACTGATAGCTGTATAGACCAAGCTGTGCCCACACATATTAAGAACAAGACAAACGCAAAAGACAAGCCACTCTGGTGGAATCACATTAACAATCGGTTATATAACAAAAGAAAAAATCTTTGGCAATCATAAGAGGAACAAAGTCATACGTACTAAAATCCCCCTGATCAATCTAGACAGGCAGCTAAGCGAGTTAATAAATACCTCAAAGGCTGCATTTGAAGAAAAATATATTCTTAGGCAAAGGACAACAACAAAGCTTTCTACAGCTGTGTCTGTAACCTCAGAGGAAATACACAAAAATGCACAGAACTGTTTGTAAATGGCATCACCCACAATGGACTGGATACCATTGCCAACCTTGTGTCTGACAGGTTCAGCTCAAATTTCTCTCCCATTCCTCCCCAGTAGTTCAAAGGAAATACCACATAACACAATCCACTCAACCATTACTAGAGAAGAGGTCATTAATGCACTTTCCAAGCAAAAAAAACACTACATCGAGGCCAAAATTTCCTGAAATGTTTAATAAATAACACGAAGCATGACCTATCTGGTCCACTTGTATCACTTTTCAACTGGAGCCTGCAGTCAGGTTTTGTGCCCAAGGAATGGAAGATGGCTACAGTCATACCCTGTACAAAGGAGGTTAACTACTGATCTGGGTTACTACAGGCCGATATGTCTTACCAGCCTCATATGTAAGGCCATGGAAAGAATAATCATGGACATGATAAATGAGGACATAGGCAACCTGCAAACTCTGGACCCATCACAGTTTGGTTTTGTTAAAGGAAGGTCATAGCTATTAAATCTGGTGGATTTTTTTGAGAGGGTCTCCAAAGCATTGAATGAAGATAAGACTGTGCACATACTTTACCTCAACCTAGTCAAAGCTTTTAATACAATAACCCACTCAGGCATTATTAATAACCTCACTAATATAGGTATAAACCCTTTTATCATGCACTGGATAGCCATTTGGCTCACTGATAGGATCCAGGAGGTCAAACTAGGTGAGGCCACCTCTACCAAGAGGCCAGTCACTAGTGGAGTCCCCAGGGCTTGGTATTGGCCCATTCCTTTTTGGCATATATTTCTCTGAACTGGAAACAAATGCTGAAGGTTTATGTGTGACTACATTTGCAGATGATTGTAAGCTGGGGGTTATTATCAACTCCCCTGCAGACATTAGCATTCTTGAAGAAGGTCTATCTCTGACTACTACATGGTGCCAAAGCCATGGTGTTAAACTCAATGCTAAGAAATGCATAATTGTACCCTTTGGGAATTCAACCACCCTGGCTAATTACCATATTGATAATACACCTCAAAGGGTTGAGGCAGTGGTTAGGGATCTGGGTATGCACATAGACAGCAGCCTTACTTTCAACCACCACATGGCCACAATGGTGAAGAAATCCTTTTATATTGCGCAACTTATAAGTGAGGGCATGGCATCTAGGTCCAAAGAGGTCATTAACCCACTGTACTCCACCCTTATAAGACCAATCATAGAGTGCAATGCTCCCTTTGGTATATACCTGACTAGGTATATCCAGCAACTAGAGTAACCTCAAAGGTTCCTTACAAAAGGAATGCAAGGCATAACAAGCTTGCCTTATACAGATTGTCTTAAAGCCCTTTCCCTCTACTCAGTCTCCTATAGATTGTTGAGGGGTGATCTATACCTGGCTTACAAGGCATCCACAAACTCCACACCTATGAATCTCCTACATATTTGTAAGTCAAAGAGTACCAGAAATACAAGGTCTAGAGATGTGAATTTTGTCTGTAACATAAAGAGAACATGCTGGTGAGATAGATATGTGTCCCAGAGACTGCCCCTCCTATGGAACAGGCTTTCCAACCATGTGAAGCTGAGTTCATCTATTACCCAGTTTAAGAACAACCTGGACAAGTGGATGGGGAATAGAAAATTTACACTGGGCATGGCATCAATGTCCCTTAGGCACCGAGGTACATTATAACTTCCAGGCCCTCAATGTCCTATTTGGATGCAGGACATCATTATTCTTTCAGGGAAAACTTTGCTAGGCTTAGAAAGGCCCCTTGGGTAGTTAGCCTAGTAACAGTCTATGAATCTATGCCCAAACTTTGAATATTACATATATATATATATATATATATATATATATATATATGGTTCCCCTTCATATGATCGAATTTCTCTAAACTCGAAAGTCATATACCCGAAAAGTACAGTTTTGTACCTACCATAAATGTAGATGTTCGAAGATCCACATTGCTGCAGTCCTAACACTTGGGTAGTCCGCTGTCCCTCGGTCCGCCCGAATATCAGAGTATAAGGCTGGCGTCAAGGCGCATTTGACTGACATCAGAACGTCAGGGTACAAATGCGCATGACCCCTCAGTCTTTTCTTGCCCCAGATGTCAGAAGACCCTAAAAAGAAAGGTCAAAACCCATAGACAACAGCTAAACAACCAACCAGCCTAACACCAAAAACATGTACAATATATACAATATATACAATATACACAATATACCTCAGATGGTTAACCCAACCCACACAACCACCTCAAACTACAGAGGGAAGGAGGACTGCAGCAATGTGGATCTTGAACATCTACATTTATGGTAGGTACAAAACTGTACTATGTTCTTCATCTCACATTGCTGCAGTCCTAACACTTGGGTAGAATCCCAAAGCAGAGGTAAGGGAGGATGGCTAAACTATAATGAAGCAGGAGCTGCAAAATGCCCTGCAACACAGCAGTGGCAAAACCAGCCCTAGATTTAGAGTATAATGGAAGGTGGTAATGTCTAGAGAAGGTATGCACTGAACTCCAAGTGGCTGCCTCCAAAATATCCTTAGTTGCCACCCTCAAAAGCTGTTGAAGTGGCAGTAGCCCTAGTGGAATGAGGCCTAATCCCAGCTGGAATCTCTTTGCCATGATGGGAATAACAGAAAGCAATGCAAAATCCAATCCACTTAGAAATAGTTTGTTTTGACACGGGCTTGCCCTGAGAGCACAAAGCAAAAGAAACTAATAACTGCTGAGATTGTCTGAACCCTTTAGTTCTGTCCAAATAATATCGCAACTGCCTGTGTACATCTAAAGTGTGCAAAATCTTTTCCCCTTTATTTTGGGAATTTGCATAAAAGTAGGCAAATGAATAGTCTGGTTTAAAGCCACACTAGAAACCACTTTAGGCATAAAGGAAGGATTAGTAAGATACCCTATCCTTATGGAAAATTAAGAAAGGCTCAACTGCCATAAGGGCCTGCAATTCAGAAACCCTTCTTGCAGAGGTAATGGCCAACAAAAAAGCAGTCTTCCATGACAAATATTTCAACTCAGCAGTAGCTGCAGGCTCAAAAGGTTGTAGAGTGAGTTTCTCCAACACAAAATTGAGATCCCAAGCAGGAGTAGGAGCTCTTCGTGGGGGTCTTATATTCTTTGCCCTAAGAAATTGCTTGAACAAAGGATGAGAAAACAATGGTGGGTCACAGTCGTAATGAGCTGAAATTGCTGCAGCATGAATCTTAATAGAAGAGAAAGACAAACCTTTGTCTAATAACTCAGTAAGATATTGAAGAGCCACACTTAAATTAGGCTCAGTAACATCCAAATCCTTAGCTGCACTCCAAAACAAGAATCTCTTCCATTTATCTGCGTACACTTTCCTTGTACTAGGCCTTCTAGCTTCCAAAATCACATTCAAAACTTGTTGTGGAAGTTGAGACCCTCTATGGTTCAAGACAGAATATGCCAGGCTGTTAGGTGAAGAGGTTTGACATTGAGCAAATGACTGTCCTCCTGGGACAACAGATGTGGAATCAAAGGCAAAGGCCATGGAGGCTTCCAGACTTCTCAGTAATGGGTACCAGTGCTGTCGAGGCCAATCTGGAGCTATCAAAATCATCCTTGGCTTGTCCTGTCTGACCTTCAGAAGTACCTTTGGGAGGAGAGGCAGAGGTGGAAAGGCATACACATGAAGATTTTTCCAACTGAAAGAAAGAGCATCCACTTTCCAAGCTGTGGGATGAAACCTCTTTGTGCAAAACTTTGGCAGCTGATGGTTTAGTGGAGAAGCGAACAGATCTATGTCTGGAGTTCCCCAGGACACTGTCAATTTCTGAAATACATGAAGATCCAGTTTCCACTCGTGGGGATCCATGATTTGTCTGCTTAACATATCTGCTAAGGAGTTCTGTGCTCCTGGCAGAAACCTTGCCTGAAGACTTAGTTGTAAACTGAGAGCAGTCTCCCACAGAATCATTGCTTGCCTGCATAGAGGATAAGAATGTGTTGTTGATGTACCACATGACAGTTGTGTTGTCTGTTAGAATCAACACCTGCCCTGGAAGCAGTAAATCCTTGAAAGCTATTAATGCAAACTGGACTGCTAACATCTCCTTTAAGTTGATATGTAGATGCTGTAGTCTGACAGGCCACTTGTCTTGTATCCACTTTCCATTTAGATGAGCTCCCCAAGCTTTGTCCGAGGCATCTGTCGTTAAAATTTGACTCGCCTCTGGCCGGGTCACAGAGAGTCCCTTGTTTAGGTGACATTCCTGAGCCCACCACAAAATTCCTTTTGAATGCAAGGTATTATTGGAATGACAGTGTCCAGATCCTGGCAGTGCTGTGTCCATACATTTTTGAGATACCATTGCAACTTCCTCATATGCAGTTTGGCATTGGGAAGCACCAGAATACAAGATGCCATGAACCCTAAGGCTTGAAGGACTGTCCTTGCAGTCAGCCCGGACTGAAGAGATAGATGATGGAAGTAAAGTGAAAGATTCTTTTGTTTGTCCGGGGTTAGAAAGGCCATCTGGGATGCTGTACTCAGTCTCACACCCAGAAAGCACATGTCTTGAGAGGGTACTAGACTGGACTTTATTTCGTTCACAGAATACCCCAGGCATCTTAGCACTGCTATCACAAATTCCAAATGACGAAGAAGCTCCCTTTCTTGAGCCAGAATCAGGCAATCGTCCAAATAAGGATAGATTTGTATTCCTTTCAGCCAGATGAAAGCTATCACTGGAGCCAGAACTTTCAGAAATACTCTGGGCAGTAGATAAGCCAAAGAGCAATGCAGAGAACTGATAGTGAGAAGTCCCAGTCCGAAAACGCAGATACTTCCTGCAACTTAGCCTGATAGGAACATGAAGGTAAGCCTCCTTGAGATCCAAAGTTACCATCCAGTGATCCTTGCCCAGCAGAGGTAAAAGCTGTTGTAACGTCAACATTTTGAACTTGGGAATGTCCAGATAAGTGTTGAGGATAGATAAATCCAAAATTGGTCTCCACGTTCCCCTTTTTGGTACAAGGAACAGGCGAGAATAAAATCCTAGGCCCCTTTCTGACATAGGAACCGGCTGTATGGCCCCTATTTGAAGTAACAGAGAAATTTGCTTGTGAGCCTCTATTCTTTGTTGAGGAGGAATGTCTGGCATGCCTTTGAAAGGAGGCAAGGTATGGAAATAAAACCTGTAACCGTGATGTATGATATCCAATACCCATCTGTCTTGGGTAATCAAACTCCAATTTTCTTTGAAAAGTGCCAACCTTCCTCCCAAAGGTGCTGCCAGGCGAGAAGGTTCTGGCAGCTGAAAAGGTAGGTCATTGGGTTTGTTTACGAAAGGACTGACCCCTGCCCTCACCTGAAGACTGTGCAGGAGAACTCCTGTTCTAGGTCTGAAAGAGCCCTGACCTCTTCCCCTGCCACGTCTAGATCTACCCCTAGACTGGGAATCATAAGAAGGATCGTCCACCCCTTAGTAGGCCAATTTCTACTAAACGTTGGAGGCTGGACCTGCAAAAAATCTTTAACAGTCTGCATAGACTTAGCCTTGTCTTCCATTTTCTTTAAAACTGCCTCAACAGGGGAACCAAACAAGACATCAGATTGCAAAGGGCATCCAAAATCCTAGTTTTAACATGGTCAGATAAATTTTGATCCCGGAGCCAGGCATGCCTGCGAAGAACCGACGCAGTGGCAGCCACCCTAGACGAGGCCTGTACAGCATCAAAACCACATTGCAAAAAGTGCTTACCCACCTGTTCAGAAACATGCACTAAATCTTGTAACTCTTTACAATCAATACCTTCAGAGCATCAACCTTAGATTTCAACTGTGAAAGGAGATAATTTTGATATTTCAACATGTGAAACTGACAATTCAAAGCTCTCATGGCTAGAGTGGAAGAAGTATAAACTTTCTTACCCCATCTATCCAAGGCCCTGGCCTCTTTATCTGCAGGAACCGGATTCTTGACAACAGAAGCCTTAACACCCTTAGGCCCCTGGCTAACAGTTTCTGGGTCTGCCCTAGGACTCTTAAAAGATACTTATGAGCTTCAGGCACCCTGTAATATCTATCAGGTTTAACAGGAGCAGGAGGCAAAGAATCAGGATTTAGAGAAGCCTCTGCAAACACATCTTCCACCACATTCAGTACAGAAGGTATAGCCAAAGGCCTATGCTGGGGTAAAAACAAAATTCCCTAAGCCTTTTCCTGGAATCAGAGAAGTCCTGACCTTCCCATTTAAAATGCTCTCTCATGGAGTGAAGGGTCTCTGAAAAGAAAAATCCTCAGGAGGAGAAGCAGAAGTAGAGTCATCCACATCAGAATCAGAATAATGAGCATACTCCTGCAAGTCTTCAGCAAGACTCAGACACATCGAAACCTGCTCCCAATCCCCCAACACTGGTTCAATCCTAGGCCTCTTATCAGGTGGGGGCATAGGGCCTCTAATTAAAGTAATTAAATCTTCTGCCATTTTAAGCATGTGCTTTGGGCACAGCACCTGAAGAACTAGGAGTGACACCCACAGAAGCTAAACTAGACCTGCCTCTAGGAGAAGCCTTGGAAGCAGAAAGAGGGCCTAGACCCCTTAGGAAGGGAGGGAGTACAGTTATCTGAGAAGCCCCTACAGCCTGACATGCCTCCTGGGAGGCCACATCCTGTAAAATCAAAGGTTCTCCCTGGGACTCCAGAGAGGCCTCCATCGGAACCACCGGTTCCACTGACGCTCTAAAGAACTCTAACCTAGGTTTAACTGCCTTGTCCTTGCGCTTCTTTGAGGAAGCCGACGGAGCATCCGGCGGCATTTTGTAATTGCACCGCTTCCCAAAGACTAACCTGGCACAATCCAACCTCCGCTTTATAGTGCGTTTATTAAACCTAGCACAAAAGCGGCACCCAACAACGTCGTGCTCAGGCCCCAAACAAGGTATACACAAATTATGGTAATCCCTATGCGGTATCTGTTTCCCACAAGAAATACAGTTATTCACTTTTCTGACATCCGTAAAACCACTGAGGCAAGAAAAACCAAAATATTCCCAACGGGTACTTAACCAACTCTGACGGTCTGAAACTCCGAATTCGAAAAATTTCAGAACGCCGAACGGCACTTGCAACACTGCTTCTGCATCGGACCATGTGGCAAAAAAGACTGAGGATATGACGTCGGTCATGCGCATTTGTACCCTGACGTTCTGATGTCAGTCAAATGCGCCTTGACCGACGTCAGCCTTATACTCTGATATTCGGGCCGACCGAGGGACAGCGGACTACCCAAGTGCTAGGACTGCAGCAATGTGAGATGAAGAACATCCAGAATCTCAAATTTAGAGAAACTCGAACATATGAAAGGGACAAAAAAAAAAGTAACACCTTTCAAATGTTTTCACAGGGGGGCTTTGCCCCCTGCACCCCCCCCCCTATTTAAATATACCTAGTCTGAGATCGCACTATAGTGAAGGAAAGGGAAATCTCCCATTCCGCACTTTACGCGTAACTGCAAAACAGAAGATTTTCCATTCCTCCGCTATACTGCGGTCACAACACATTCACATTTAAACTGCTAGGGTACAGGGGACCCGCCCCCCTGCAATAAGGTAATTTAACTTTTTATTTTTTTAAACCTAAGGCTCCCATTCACAATTTCGAGTGAATGGAAGTTCGAGATTCTGGTTTCGAGATTATGAATTTCGAGCATCCATCCATTCGATCTTGTGAACAGGAACTATATATATATATATATATATATATATATATGTGTGTGTGTGTGTGTGTGTGTGCATGTGTGTGTGTGTAGCACTACTCATTGCTAGAAGCCTAAACAAGAAGTTACATTTCTTACAGACCTTGCAAACTCTTGAATATATAGACATCTCAGAGCAATGCTAGCACTCTCACAATGCGGGGTCTCTGCCTACCACTCTTTCAAACCCAGCATGGAAAATGACAGTATTACTTGAGGCAGCTATTCCTAAGAAGCCATTTCCCCTCAGAATCATTAGATAGAATGGCCTCGAACTCCTCCATACCCGTTTCATAATAAAATAATTCTGTACAATATCATATCCAACTACCATACCCCCATCTATATCTCCTGGAGCCCACAAGGTATTTCTAAACAAACTGACACCTCTCCTTATCAAGCCTATCATTAGGCTCTTATGAGACTTCAAATATTCTTCCATTAACTGGAAAACTTATACCACCTGAAATAAATGCACACATAGATTCCTGAAATTGATTAATGCCAGCTCTCTTGACCAATTGATTCAAAACTAAAGTAGAGATTTCAAAAATATTTTTCCTGCATCTACTAATATATCCACGTAAAGGTAAACATACAAAATAGCATAATTTAGAAATTAACTCAAAAATATTAACAAATAATTCAGAAATACAATTAAATTGGAAAAACCCCACCTTTTCTAAGGACAACCATAAAGCGTTCTTCAGCTGAATCAGAAATCTTAGATGTAATGCCCAGCAAAGCTCAAAGCTAATAGACAACATTTACTCATCTCATGTGGATAAAGCAAACATATTATAGACAAATTCAACTCTGAATTTGCTCCCCTATCACCCTCTAACTTTCAAAGACAAGGTACTTGACCAGATGGCACAATAAAGGCTTACTGGAAACAAGCACAGCAAACTTGAAATTAGCATAATAAACTTTATTTCCATGCATGTCTCAAGACTTCCTCAGAACACACTTCAGTGATACACACGCACCCTTTTATACTATCAAACAAATAAAATTTTATAATACAATTAGCCAACTGAATGATGGAATTAAAATACTAAATACAAAACACAGAATACAAAACAGCACCCTGTGCATTTGGTATAAAATCATTACATATATGCCCACAAATAAAAACTATTTACACACTTTCAACCTTCTATCCTTCAAAAACACTTTATGTTGATAGATTCATTTAGACCAGTTTTTTTATCAGCCACTAATCTAATCTGCCACAAAGTTTCCTTTTGTTCCAAATCATTTCTAAAGTCACCCCCTCTCCAACCCATAATACCTAGTTCTAAGATAGAAAACATTTTTTTTTATATTTGGGGCATTCTAAAGTATGTTTGAAGAGGACATTATTCAAATCCTTCATCTTAATGCTATGTGCATGCTCTATCATTAGTTCTAATAAAGTACAAGTGGTCATATCAACATAGGTTCATAGGTTGGTACTAGGCTATCGGCCCTAAGGCCTATGCAACCCTAGCCATAACAATTCCCTGGAAATTTTTTTCCACAATATTTACTTTTCTGGGCCCCTGTCTAGCAGGGCGACTGACATAATCTCTGGGGTGAATTTCCTATCTCCCATCCGATCATCAAGGTTCCTTTTGAAGAGGGCCAATGAGGTGCTCTGCTTGGCATGTATGGGCAGTCTATTCCAGAGTATGGGGAGTCTTTGGGTCAGGAACCTATCCCTCCAGCATGTTTTGTTCATTGTGATAAGGTTTAGATCCCTGGAGCGTGTGGCTCTGAGGGATTGGGATTTCTTTAAGTGGAGTATGTCCAACAGCTCAGGGTTTGACATGGCCTTGTATGTTAAGCAGAGATCGCCTCTGAGTAGACGATATGCCACAGAGTATAGCTGGAGTTTTTTAGACAGTCAGCATATGGCATCTGCTTTAGGCCTGTGATTCTTTTAGTGAGGTATTTCTGTGGCCTTTCCAGCTGTTGCAGATGTCTTGTGAGGTACATACCAAATGGGGCCTTATACTCTATAATGGGTCTAATGTGGGATGAGTACAGTGGGACAATGACCTCCTTTTTCTGGATGAAAAGCCCTTAGTGATGAGGTGTACCACGCAGAAGGATTTCCTGACTGTTGTGGTGATGTGGTTATCGAAAGTGAGACCACTGTCCACTTGTGTCCCTAAGTCTCTCATCACACTTTCGATGTTTAGTGTCCTGCCACCTATGTGGTAGTTCATGGGTACATGTTTTTTTCCAAAGGGGATGACTATACATTTCTTGGCATTAAGCTTGAGCCCATGGCTCTGGCACCAGGCATCTGTTTCTGTAAGGCCCTTTTGTAGAATATCCACATCATTTGGGGATTCAATAATGGCTCCCACTTTGCAGTCATCTGCAAACTTTGTTAGCCAGAGTCCCTTAGTGTTGGCCTGTACTTCAGAGAAGTAGATGCCAAACAAGAGTGGTCCCAGGACTGAACCCCGCGGTATTCCACTTGTCACTTGGCTGGAGCTGGATTTGGAGTTGGCTACTTTTACAATCTGGCTTCTGTCAGTAAGCCAGTTAGCAACCCATCGAGTGATGTAGGGATTTATGCCCAGCTTAGTAAGTTTATCAAAAAAGCAGGATACCCACTACATACACTAATATAAACTAGCCCACTAGGTTTGCATGTAAAATGTCCAGGTACCTTTAAGGTACAGGTTAAATATTGTAATGAAACAAAAAGTCTTTCAAGTATGAATCTACAAAACTTACAAGTGCCACACTTAAACATTCCTGTGGTCTTATTCATCTCCAAAACTCTACAGACATACTTTGTGTGGTCATTCTGTAGTATACTTTTCAAATTATGCCTATTTTTATAAACAAAGTACGGTTTAGTTCCTACTATTTTTATTAATTATGCATTTCCTTCCAAAATTTTGCGATTCTTTTCCACAATACTTCTTATTGCCAGACAATCAGTTTTCATATCTAAGGTGCAAACTGACCCCATCTTTTCATTTGACTGAACCTTGTTACTTACAAAAGGAAAGCCAAGTATGGGAGGATACTAATTATCCCTTTCATTCCATATATTATCGCTCAATTTCTTAAGGTATCCTCCATGATATCCCTTTTTCTGAAATAGTTCTGTAATTAATTCATATTCCTTAAGGGCAACCTGATCATTACTTGTCATTCTAGTAGCTTGTATATATTGACTTTTGGCAATATTCTTCTTAATGTACCCTAGATTATTACTTCTATTATGTAGGTAACTGTTGGTGAAGGTATTGTTCCTATGCACACTACTTTCAAATCATTTCAATTCCATATCCCATTCAAGGTGAACATCAAGAAAATTCACTTTACACACACAATCACCCAGAACAAACTTCAAAAAAACTGTTTCTGGTTTAAGACTTCCACAAGATGTTCAACTTCTACCCTGTTACCTTTGATTATAAAAAATAGGTCATCTATGAACTTTTTGTAATAACAGACCTTAAAACTGTCACTTAACTCATTCAACACAGTAGTTTCTCACTACCCCATCACTATATTAGCATATGATGGGGCTGCTGGGGACCCCATAGCGACACCCTTATTTTGCTTATAATATTTACCATTGAATAGAAAAAACCTATTATGCAAAAGAAAATGACCTTATGCTGGGAAAAACAGAATATTTAAACAAAAATTCCCTTACAAACTCCACTCTTTCAATATGAGGAACATACGTGAAAAGAGAAATTACAACCAGGATAAACCTGACATACCTATTTGAATCAAACACAAAACCTTCCATAAACTGCCTGAATTTCTACAAAAAATCCCATGACTCTAACATGAGATTTCAAATTTTGTGCTAAGGGGTTCAAAATCAAATCTATAACTAAGGAAATGCCCTCAGTAACAGAATTGGGGGAGGACACAACAGGCCTAAAAGGCAGATTAGCCAGGTCTTTATGAACTTTCAGGATGCCAAATAACACCCCCACTTTAGATTTACCTACCACACAAACATTATACATACATAAATCCATATCATCATTCATCAAACCAGCATATATAAATGTGCAAATTTTCTTATAACTATTTTGGATTTCACCCATTTGTACCTCGACGTAGTCACCCCCTTTATTTAAAATATCTAACATACCATTAAGGTATCTATCTGTATTCATTAACATCAGGTTACCCCTTTTCACTTTTCATAATCTTTAAATTTCCATTGTTTATCAACTCATTGAGTGCCTTTCTCTCATTTATATCTAAATTGCAGTACCACTTCCTGTTATGTTTACTACACATACATTCAAAAACATTAAGCATATGATATAGAGTAGGCATAAAACAAGACGGTTTTACATACATACAAACTGATTATTAAAAATCCAAATTAAGTTTGTGAGTATATTGTTTAAAATCTACTAAAGTTCTTGCAATATCAGCCCTTCTTGTTGGTACAAAATTAAGCTTGTAACCCAACAACTTTAGATGTAAAGGGGTTAAACATAGTTTGATAGGTTAATGATGCTAAAAGTCTCTGCATCATACCTTTTTAATTGTCTGTTGATGAGTCCGTGGCAATCTGCCTCCTCATTCTTCTGGATCTTGTCCTTGGTGCCTTGTTGTCCCTTTTCATTAAAAAAGTCTTTGACTTAGCACCATTCTCAATATTTGAACTATTTAAACTACCATTAACATTCTCCGTGGTCTGACTGACCATCCCAAGACTTTTGTTGATGTTACCATCTCTCATACTCTCACCTGAGGGATTATCTATAACATCAGCCTGAAAATACCTCCACAAAACTTTCAGTGAAGCCGATTAGAGATTTGTCTTGTTACTCTTCTTCTCAGATCGTACCATTTTTAAAAGGAGGATTATTGTTTCTTTGTTCATACCCATTCTTGTTTTTATTATTAGGATCAAAAAATGATAGGCCAGATTATTCTCATAGGCTGTAATGTCTCTCAGCAATTTATTATGCTTCTGCATAATAACCGCATTGTCATGTTGTTCCACTTCTTCCAAAACCAAACTGCAATACATATCATCATTGCTACTGCCCATAAACTGTGTACACATTTCCTGATTCACCTTTAGAATTTTTTCCTTTAAGCTGGCCATAATTTTAAAGTTATTATCAATTAACAGTCTCAAGAGTTGTAAACCAGCATTATTGAAAAAGTTTATTAAGATGTTACAAAATGGATCAGTAGATTTAATACCATTAGGGCATTTGAAAAAACGTAGCCCTTTCAGTACTATGCACAATTCAATGCATCTCTCAAAATACTTAATCTCAAGATCTAATAATCAATATTTTTAACAGTTTGCAAAGCTTACCACACAAGCTCTTATACTCCTTAGACTTTGCCAGTGTAAACTTATATTCAGACCTAATAAAAGGATCATATTTATTGTCCAAAATCGATCTCACATCTGTATATTGAGACAGCTGTTTATCAGCCCCACAAACTTTATTGGTTTCCAACATTCCTAAGCTGATATTATCAAACTCAACCACAGTCTCTGTGTCATCTTCAAAACTACAAAACAGATCTTTACTCACCATATCCTTTGGGACCAATTGCTTCAAAGTTATTACCACACTTTCATCTCAAGACTTCTTCAGAACACACTTCATTGATACACATACACCTTTTTATACTATTAAACAATTAAATAAAATTATATTATATAATTAATCAACTGAATGCTGCAATTAAAATACAAAATACAAAACACAGAATACAAAACAGCACCAAATGCATTTGGTATAAAATCATTACATATATAGGCAGTACAAAAAACTATTAACACACTTTTAATCTTCTATCCTTCAAAAGCACTTTATGTTGATAGATTCATTTAGACCTGTTTTTTATCACCCTCCAGTCTAATCTACCACAAAGTTTCCTTTTGTTCCAAATAATTTCTAAAGTCACCCCCCAATCAGGATTGTACATCTAAAGTTGTTGGGTTATGGCCTTAATTTTGTGCCAGCAAGAAGGGTTGATATTGCAAGAACTTTAGTGGATATAAAACAATATACTCACAAACTTAATTTGGGTTTTTTTATTGAAAAGTCGTAAAAATACAGTTGATTTGTACTTAAAACCTTCTTGTTTTACTCCTACTCTACATCATACGCTTAATGTTTTTGAATGGATGTGTGGTAATGAAATAAGGGAATATCTTAGTAAAGATAATAGGAAGTGGTACTGCAATTTAGATATAGATTAAAAAAAGGCACTCAACAAGTTGAGAAATAGAAATTTAAGAATTATGAAAAGTGACAAGAGGGGTAACCTGGTGTTAATGAATACAGATAGATACCTTCATGGTATGTTAGATATTTTAAATAAAGGGGGGTGACTATGTCGAGGTACAAATGGGTGAAATCCAAAATAGTTATAAAAAAATGTGCACATTTTTACATGATGGTTTGATGAATGATGATACAGATTTAAGTATGTATAATTTTTGTATGGTAGATAAACCTAAAGTGAGGGTGTTATTTGGCATCCCAAAAGTTCATAAAGACCTGTTTAAAATACCTTTTAGGCCTGTTGTGTCTTCCAAAATTCTGTTACTGATGGCATTTCCTTAGTTATAGATTCGATTTTGAATGCCTTAGCACAAAATCTGAAATCTCATGTTAAAGATTCATGGGATTTTTTTAGATATATTAAGGCAGTTTATGGAAGGTTTTGTATTTGATTCAAATAGGCATGTCATGTTTACCCTGGATGTGGTTTCTCTTTTCATATCTATTCCTCATATTGAAGGAGTGGAGTTTATAAGGGAACTTTTGTTTAAATATTTGTTTTATTCAGGGCATAAGGTACATTTTTATTATGATATGATTAACTTTTTTTGCATAAACATTTCTATTCAATGGTATATATTATAAGCAAAATAAAGGGGTTGCTATAGGGTCTCCATCATATGCTAATATAGTGATGGGGTGGTGGGAAACTACTGTGTTGAATGAGTTAAGTGACACCTTTAAGATCTGTTATTACAAAAGGTTCGTAGATGACATATTTCTTATAATCCAAGGTAATTGGGTAAACGTTGAACATCTTGTGGAAGTCCTAAACCAGAAATTCAGTTTTTTAAAGTTTGTTCTGGGTGATTGTGGGTGTAAAGTGAATTTTCTTGATGTACATCTTGAATGGGATATGGAATTGAAACGTTTTGAAAGTAGTGTGCATAGGAAAAATGCCTTCACCAACAGTTACCAACATAATAGAAGTAATCATTCAGGGTTCATTAAGAAGAATATCCCCAAAGGTCAATTTATATGGACTAGTAGAATGGCAAGTAATGATGAGGTTGCCCATAAGGAATTTGAATTAATTATAGTACTACTTCAGAATAAGGGATATGATGGAGGGAACCTTAAGGTACTGAGCAATGATATATGGAATAAAAGGGATAATCAGTACCCTCTCACACTTAGGTTTACTTTTATAAGTAAAAGGTTCAGTCTAATGAAAAGATGGGGTCAGTTTGCACCTTAGATATGACAACTGACAGTCTGGCAATAAGAAGTATTGTGGAAAAGAATGGGAACATTTTGGAAGGAAAGGCAGAATTATCCAAAGTAGTAGGAACTAAACTGTACTTTGTTTATAAAAATAGGCATAATTTGAAAAGTATACTACAGAATGACCACACAAAGTACATCCCTAGAGTTTTGGAGACAAACAAGACCACAGGAATGTCCAAGTGTGGCACTTGTAATTTTTATAGATTCATACTTGAAGGACCTTTGTTTCATTACATTTAACCTATACCTTAAAGATACCTGGATATTTTACATGCAAAACTAGGGAGCTAGTTTATATTAGCATATGTAGTGGGTGTCCTGCTTCTTATGTTGTTATGACAACTCATACTTTATTAGAACGAATGAGACAGCATGCACATGACATTAAGACAAAGGATTTGACTAATTCCCTCTTCAAACATACTTTAGAGTGCCCAAATACAAAAAGATTTTGTTTTCTATCTTAGAACTAGGTATGATGGATTGGGGTGACTTTAGAAATGATTTGGAACAAAAGGAAACTTGTGGCAGATTAGATAAAAGGCTGATAAAAAGCAGATCTAAATTAATATATCAACATAAATTGTTTTTTGAAGGATAGAAGGTTAAAAGTGTGTAAATAGTTTTTTTAGTGGGCCTATATGTAATGATTTTATACCAAATGCACTAGGTGCTGTTTTGTATTCTGTATTCTGCATTTTGTATTTTAATTGCATCATTCAACTGGTTAGTTATATAACAGAATTTTATTTGTTTGATAGTATAAAAATGTGTGTGTGTATCATTGAAGTGTGTTCTTAGGAAGTCTTGAGACAAAAGCATGTAAATAAAGTTTATTACACTAATTTCAAGTTTGCTCTACTTGTTTCCAGTTAGCCTTTATTGTGCCATCGGGTCCAATACCTTGTCTTTGTTCGTTTTGAGAGGTGTTGGGTAGGATGTTTTGGTTTTGTGGTTGTTTGTGACATTTCCAATAGCAGAGGCAGCTGCTGGTCCCTTCTTGGATGTTACAGCACATCCTACACATTCTGTGAGAGATACAAGCCTTTTAAAAGTTTTGTTAAGTTCCATGGCCAATATACAAAGGACTTTGAAACAATTGGTCCCAAAGAGTATTGTGAGCGAAGATCTGTTTTATACTTAGGAAGATGACAGAGACTGCGGTTGAGTTTGACAATATCACCTCAGGAATGTCAGAAACCAATAAAGTTCAAGGGGCTGATAAACAGATGTCTCAATATACAGATGTGATTTTGGACAATAAATATGATCTTTTTATTAGGTCAGAATATAAGTTTACACTGGTTAAGTGTGAGAAGTATAAGAGCTTGTGTGATAAGCTTTGTAAACTGTTGAAAAAGTTTACATCATTAGATCTCGAGAATACATATTCTGAGAGATGCATTAAATTGTGCATAGAACCAAAAGGGTTACATTTTTTTCAAATACTCTAATGGTATTAAATATACTGATCCATTTTTAACAGCTTAATAGAAGTTTTCAGTAATGCTGGTTTACAACTCCTGAGTCTGTTAATTGATAAGAATGTTAAAATTATGGCCAGCTTAAAGGAAGAAATTCTAAAGTTGGATCAGGAAATGTGTAGAAGCATAATAAATTGTTGAGAGATGTTACAGCCTATGAGAATAACCTGGCCTATCATTTTTTTGATCCTAATAATAAAATTAAGAATGGGTATGAACGTAGAAATAATAATCCTCATTTGACTTTTTTTACCAAAAAGGGACAACAAGGCACCAAGGACAAGATGCACACTTGTTTCATTACAACATTTAACTTATACCTTAAAGGTACCTGGACATTTTACATGCAAAACAAGGGGGCTAGTTTATATTTGCATATGTAGTGGGTGTCCTGTTTTTTATGTTGGCATGACCACTTGTACTTTATTAGAATGAATGAGAGAGCATGTACATAGAAGATGAATGATTTGAATAACAACCTCTTCAAACATATTTTAGTGTGCCCAAATATAAAAATATTTTGTTTTCTTAGAACTAGGTATGATGGATTGGAGGGGGGTGACTTTTGAAATGATTTTGAACAACAGGAAACCTTGTGCCGATTAGATTGGAGGCTGATAAAAAACAGATCTAAATGAATCTATCAAAATAAAGTGTTTCTGAAGGATAGACCATTAAAAGTGTGTAAATAGTTTTTAGTAGTGGACATATATGTAATGATTTCATACCAAACACATTGGGTCCTCTTTTGTAATCTGTGTTTTGTATTTTGCATTTTAATTGCATCATTCAGTTGGTTAATAATGTAACAGAATTTTATTTAATTGTTTGATAGTATAAAAAGGTGTGTGTGAATCACTGAAGTGTGTTCTGAAGAAGTCTTGAGATGAAAGCATGGAAATAAAGTTTATTATGCTAATTTCGAGTTTTCTGTGCTTGTTTCTAGTAAGCCTTTATTGTGCCATTGGGTCCAATACCATGTCTTTGTTTGTTTTGAGTGGTATTGGGTCGGATGTTTTGGTTTTGTGGTGGTTTGTGACATTTCCGATGGCCGAGGCAGCTGCTGATCCTTTCTTGGATGTTACAGCACATCCTATACCTTCTGTGGGAGATGCAAGCCTTTTAAAGTTTTTTTTAAGTTCCATGGCCAATATACAAATGACTTTGAAACAATTGGTCCCAAAGACTACGGTGAGTGAAGATCTGTTTTATAGTTCAGAAGACAGAGAGAGACTGTGGTTGAGTTTGACAATATCACCTCAGGAATGTCAGAAACCAATAAAGTTCATGGGGCTGATAAACAACTGGCTCAATATACAGATGTCAGATCGATTTTGGACAATAAATATGATCCTTTTATTAGGTCCGAATATAAGTTTATACTGGCTAAGCCTGAGAAGTATAACAGCTTCTGTGATAAGCTTTGCAAACTGTTGAAAAAGTATAGCTCGTTACATCTTGAGAATAAGTATTTTGAGATATGCACTGAATTGTGCATAGTGCCGAAAGGGTTACGTTTTTTCAAATGTCCTAATGGTATTAAATCTACTGATCTGTTTTTTTAACATATTAATAGACTTTATCAATAATGTTGATTTACAGCTCTTGAGACTGTTAACTGATAATGTTAAAATTATGGCCAGCTAAAAGGAAGAAATTCTAAAGGTGGATCAGGAAATGTGTACACAGTTTACAGACAGTAGCAATGGTGACATCTATTGTAGTTTGGTTTTGGAAGAAGTGGAAAAACATGACAATGCAGTTATTATGCAAAAGCATAATAAATTGTTGAGAGATGATACAGCTTATGAGAATAATCTGGCCTATCATTTTTTAATCCTAATAAAAAAAATAAGAATGGGTATGAACATAGAAATAATACTCCTCCTTTAAAAATGGTATGATCTGAGAAGTGGAGTGACAAGCCAAATCATCAATCAGCTTCACTGAACGTCTGAGGAGGTACTTCCGGGTTGATGTAATAAATAATCCCTCAGGTTAGAGTATAAGAGTTGGAAATGTCAGCGAGGGACAGTCAGTCAGATCAAATATTGAGAATGGTGTTAAACCAAAGACTTTTTTTACCAAAAAGAGACAACAAGGTGCCAAGGACAAGATCCACATGAATGAGGAAGAAGATTGCCTCGGACTCATCAATGGACAATTAAAAAGGTATTTTGCAGAGACTTTTAGCATCATTAACCTTTTAGACTTTGTTTTAACTCCTGTACATTTAAAATTGTTGGGTTATGGCCTTAATTTTCTGCCAACAAGAAGGGCTGATATTGCAAATAACTTTAGTAGGTTTAAAACAATATACTCGCAAACTTAATTTGGAAATTTTATTGCAAAATCTTAAAAATACAGTTGTTATGTATGTAAAACCTTCTTGTTTTACTCCTACTTTACATCATACGCTTAATGTTTTTGAATGTATGTGTGGTAATGAAATAAGGGAATATCTTATTAAACATAATAGGAATTGTACACTGCAGTGGTGTTGCTGCGGTAGCGTTGTCGCCTCACAGTAAGACGTCCTGTTCGATTCTCAGCTAGTGCATCTTCTGTGTGGAGACATGTGTGAATGGGCATACCTTCGTTGAAGGTTGTGCATCAGAGCTGGCAACTCGGCACGTAAAAATCTACTACCAATCATTAGCGGACCAGAGTTCCACTGTGGCGACCTCTAACCGGGAAAAGCCGAAAGAAAGAACAACAAGGAATTGTTAGTGTAATTTAGATATAAATGTGTGAAAGGCACTCAATGAGTTGAGAAACTATAGAAATTTAAGGATTATGAAAAGTGACAAGGGGGGGGACCTGGTGTTAATGAATACAGATAGATACCTTAATGGTAGGTTAGATATTTTAAATAAAGGGGTGACTACGTTGAGGTACAAATGGATGAAATCCAAAATAGTTATAACAAAATGTGCATATTTTTATATGATGGTTTGATGAATGATGATGTGGATTTAAGCATATATAATTTTTGTATGGTGGATAAACCTAAAGTGGGGATGTTATTTGGCATCCCAAAGGTTCATAAAGACTTGGTTAATCCTCTATTTTAGAAGGGCATTTCCTCAGCTATAAATTTGATTTTGAACTCCTTAGCACAAAATCTGAACTATTGTGTTAAAGATTCATGGGATTTTTTAGATACATTCAGGCAATTTATGGAAGGTTTTATGTTTGATTCAAATAGGTATGTCACGTTTATCCTCATATTGAAGGAGTAGAGTTTGTAAGGGAATTTTTGTTTAAATATTCTTGTTTTTCCCAGCATACGATCAATTTTTATTGGGATATGATTGACATTCTTTTGCATAATAATTTTTTTCTATTCAGTGTTAAATATAAGCAAAATAAGGGAGTCGCTATGGGGTCCACAGCAGGCCCATCATATGCTAGTACAGTGATGGGGTGGTTGAGAAACTACTCTGTTGAATGGGTTGTGACACCTTTATGATCTGTTATTACAAAAAGTTCATAGATTACCTATTTTTTATAATCAAATCTAAAAGGGTAGAAGATGAACATCTTGTGGAAGTCCTAAACCAAAAATCCATTTTTTTAAAGTTTGTACTGGGTGACTGCGGGTGTAAAGTGAATTTTCTTGATGTACATCTTGAATGGGATGTGGAATTTAAACGTTTTGAAAGTAGTATGCATAGGAAAAATACCTTCACCAGCAGTTACCTGCATAATAGAAATAATCATCCAGGGTTCATTAAGAAATATATCGCCTAAGGTCAATATATACGGGCTAGTAGAATGACCAGTAATGAGGTTGTCTGCAAGGAATTTAAATTCATTACAGAACTATTTCAGAATAGGGGATATGATGGAGAATACTTTAAGAAATTGAGCAATGATATATGGAAAAAAGGGATAATCAATACCATACCATACTTAGGTTTCCTTTTGTAAGTAACAAGGTTCAGTCTAATGAAAAGATGGGGTCAGTTTGCACCTTAGATATGACAACTGACAGTCTGGCAAAAAGACGTTTTGTGAAAAAGAATGGGAAAATTTTGGAAGGAAATGCAGAATTATCCAAAGTAAAAGAACTAAGCCATACTTTGTTTATTAAAAACAGGCATAATTTGAGAAGTACACTACAGAATGACCACACAAAGTACAGCTCTAGAGTTTTGGAGATGAATAAGACCATGGGAAGGTTTTAAGTGTGGCACTTGTAATTTTTGTAGATTCATACTTGAAGGACTTTTTGTTTCATTACATGTAACCTATATCTTAAAGGTACTTGGACATTTTACATGCAAAACTAGGGGGCTAGTTTATATTAGCGTATGTAGTAGGTGTCCTGCTTTTCATGTTGGTATGACCACTTGTACTTTATTAGAACAAATGAGAGAGCATGCACATAGCATTAAGATGAAGGATTTGACTAATGCCCTCTTCAAACATACCTTGGAGTGCCCTGAATATAAAAAGTTTTTGTTTTCTATCTTAGAACTAGGTATGATGGATTGGAGGGGGAGTGCTTTAGCAATGATTTGGAACAAAAGCAAGCTTTGTGGCAGATTAGTTTGGAGGCTGATATAAAAAACAGATCTAAATTAATCTATCAACATAAAGGGTTTTCTGAAGGAAAGACAGACAAAAGTGTGTAAATATTTTTTATTAGTGGGCATATATGCAATAATTTTTTTCTAAATGCACTAGGTGCTGTTTTGTATTCTGTGTTTGTATTTTGTATTTTAATTGCATCATTCAATTGGTTAATTATATAATAGAATTGTATTTAATTGTTTGATAGTATAACGAGGTGCGTGTGTATCACTGAAGTGTGTTCTGAGGAAGTCTTGAGATGAAAGCATGGAAATAAAGTTTATTACTCTAATGTTTTGAGTTTATTGTGCTTGTTTCCAGTAAGCCTTTATTCTACCATCCGGTCCAATACCCTCTAATTTTCCCCGGCTTATTTTGACATACACACCACCTCCTCTGATCATCTCTGAGCAGGTTTTGAATACTCTCTCCAATGCCAAAATTACTTGTTCATGGATCCTGATAATGTGCCAATCTGCCTTCTTGTCCAGATGATGCACTGTCTGTTAGACTCCCTAGTAATCTATTCAGTCTCAGCCTTTTAAATTAATAGGTGCCACAGAAATGGAGAACTGCTATTGTCATCCTGCTCTACAATGGGGGATCTACTACTGATCCAGGAAACTAGACACTTGAACCTCAGCTTTGGCCGACTAAGATCTAGCTGTATTCAACTGGACGTATAAGAGAATTTAAGTAACTTTAATCTGCACTTTTTTCAAATAATACAGCATTTTAATTGGTTTATTTGTGTTGCATTGACTATTAACTGAACTGGAAGTTTTGACTCTGTTTTTCCAGTTAGTGCTTGCTAGAATTTTATTGCCGGTAAGTAATTGCAGGCGGGGGTAGTCTCATAGGTTGGTACTAGGCTATCAACCCTAGGGCTTATGCAAGCCGAGCTATAACAATTCCCTAGATATTCCTTCCCACAATATTTACTTCTCTGGACCCCTGTCTAGCAGGACGACTGACATGATCCCCGTGGTGAATTTTCTATCTCCCATCCAATTATCAAGGTTCCTTTTGAAGAGGGCCAATGAGGCGCTCTGCTTGATATGTATGGGCAGTCTATTCCAGAGTATGGGGAGTTTATGGGTCAGGAACCTATTCCTCCAGCATGTTTTGTTCATTGCAATGACAAGGTTTAGATTCCTGGAGCATGTGGCTCTGAGGGATTGGGATTTCTTTAATTTAATTCATTGACATCCTATCACTGCCTATTTAAGTGGTACATTTTGGAATATTTTCTGCTTAAAACCTCAGCTTTGGCCGGCTAAGATCTAGCTGCATTCAACTGGACGTATAAGAGAATTTAAGTACCTTTTGTCTGCACTTTTTTCAAATAATACAGCATTTTAATTGATTTATTTGCGTTGCATTGAATGTTAACTGAACTGGAAGTTCTGACGCTGTGTTTTCAGTTAGTTCGCCACTCACCCTCCCTGTTTTTGTTTTGGTGTTAATCTTGGTGGCTTTGAAACTGCCCGCCCCTCCTGTAAATTTGTGTTTGGATACTCCTTCTAGGCCCATCTCATTTGCTCACTCTAGTGAGTGCAGTGAGATCATATTCTGATTTTAGTCACTCCTACTGTGTACAAAGAGAGCATCTGGGAAAGAAAAAAAAGTTTAAGCTTGTTTCCTGCCTTGTTTCTTTGAACTCAGCACTTGTTCAGAACTCGTTGTAAGCACTAAATAAGCTGCAAATTACTACAGCACTCAACTTTCCTCACTTGTCTAGAGGAAAGCAGTTTTTAGTACTTAATAAATAAGCACCTATCCAGGCATGTCTAAGGGTCAGCTCCCGGTGATTTCTCCTGTCTACCTGATGAATCTGGGCATATTGGGGCAATGCAGCAAATGCCTCATGTACAAAGACAACCCTCTCCTCCTACCACCCAACACTACAACCTGTGAGAGATGCACTTATATAGCCAAACTGGAAGCAAATCTCTCTTCACCCAAGACTGGACTAGACAGTCAAAAGGAGAAGTTAAACACTTGCACCACACCACACTCATCACATAGTCTCTCAAAACCTACACCACCAAAACACACACATAGAAACACAAAACACGCATCTACATTTTTGGAGGCTCTCAATAAAAACCTGCCCAAGTATCAGGGACCTCCAAAGCATAAACGCAAGCAAACTCCACCCCCAACACAACCGAAATTACACATAGCCCACAAACTCAGTGTGCCACTCAACCACAGCCCATAAGGCATAACAACGTACCCAACACTCTAGTCATAGGTGACTCTATATTCTGGCACACTGATGTTCCAATCACCAGGCTAAACAAGGAGAAAGTTACTGTCAGCTGCCAGGATCCGCCACATAATGCACACACTCAGGTCACTCCACAACAAGTACAAATATGACACTGTCATTGTCCATTTTGGTGTGAATAACCTGAGATGTACCTCCTTGGACTACATGAAAAGAGACATGGAGGAGCTCTCCGATTATGTAGGCCAGACAGGTATGACCCTAGCCCTGAGTAGCATCCTGCCATCACCCAGAATGATACCACAAGTACAAGGACAAAATGATTGACTTCAACAATTGGCTAAGCTTCTGATGTCATTCTAAGGGGATCCAGTATTTGTCTGCCTGGGATGACATGATCGACAGACCACGATAATTTGCCAGAGATGGCCTGCACCTGTCGCCCTTGGGATTCTGGATACTGGCTAAGGCTCTTGCCACCCCTATAGTGGCTTTTTTAGGCAAGGTTCAAATGACAAATTCACCACCATAACAGGTACAAGCAAGCAAAATCTGAGGGTAATGCTACTCAATGCTAGAAGTCTAAACCTCAAAATGCACTCACTCGAGGCACTCCTTAAAATGGAGAACATCAACATCTGTGCAGTGACAGAGACCTGGTTCAAAGTTCCAGAGAGCACCCCTGCATTACCAGGCTATAATTCATACCACACCTTTCGGCCACCTACCCCGGAATGAAACACTAAAGGTGGAGGTGTGTCCATTATTCATTAAGGATATCCACACCTCCAGGCTAGTTGCACAGCATAATGCATCCAAGATTATTCAAGTGCAACTAACTCTGGGCAAGACCACAATCCAAATTGTAGCTTGCTACAAACCCCCACCATGCCCCAGGATTCCCACTCCTCATTTCTTTATACACTGGAAAGTATTAGGGTTCAACGCAACACCCTAATAATGGGCAATTTCAACTACCCCACCATTAATGGGAAAACTACTCATGTACCAACTCCTTTGCTCAACGTTTTCTGGAATTCATAAATTCCAATGCCTTAGATCAACTTATTCACACCCCCACCAGGGGCAGCAATATCCTAGACCTGGTCTTTACCAACATGGGCAACTGGTGTTCCACACCAGAGGTCAATTCCTCGTTGGTCAGATCCGACCACAAGCTAATCACCCTAGACATCCACATCCCACCCACATTTAGGGAAACCACTGTAAAAAAACTTCTCCAAAGCCAACTTCACACTTCTTAACGCAGAAGTGGCAAACTTCATGACACCCATGCAGACGGACAATAGAGGTACGACAGCTGATTCCTACACAAATGCAATTTATAAGCACTTACACGAGTGCATGAATCATGCTATCCCTAATAGAACCAAGATGCTATCCTCCAAAAAAAAGAAAGCCAATCTGGTGGTCCTCTGCCATAAACAAACTCTACAACAGAAGAAAGAAACTGTTGCAAAAAAGAGTAAATTCCCATGACTGGAGGAACTCCCAGGTCAACCTCAGTAAGAAACTGAGATCCCTCATAAAATCCTCCAGCTAGTTACGAAAACAAAACTGCCACTGACTCTAAAGACTGACACCCTACCTAAGTATCATGTTCAATCATAGACTCACCTCAGGCTTTGTGCCCACTGAATGGTGCACCATGACAGTTATCCCACTCCACAAAGGGGGAGCCATGAAGGACCCTGGGAACGTCTGCCCCATTAGCCTGATGAGCCTGGTCTGCAAGGCCATGGAATGTATCATTGTGGAACTCATAAACAAAGACATTGGTAATCTCCAAACTCTGGACCCTACCCAGTTCGGATTTGTAAAAGGCAGATCATGTCTCCTAATCCTGATTGACTTCTTTGAAGCAGACACCAAAGCCATAGATGAGGGTAAGGTGGTTCACACAGCTTATCTAGATCTCGCCAAGGCTTTTGACACCATCCCCCACTCTGGAATTATAGATAAGCTCACTAAACTAGGTATAAATCCCTATGTCACAAGATAGGTTGCCAACTGGCTCACGGACAAAACCCACACTGGGACAGTAGCAGACTCCAAATCCAACTTCAGACCAGTGACAAGTGGAGTACCACAGGGTTCAGTCCTGGGTCCTCTCCTGTTTGGTATATACTTCTCTGAAGTATAGACTAGCACAGAAGGTCTTTGGCTAACAAAGTTTTCAGATGACTGCAAACTAGGAGCCATAATTGAAACTCCTAATGATGTGGACATACTACAAAAGGGCCTCACTAAGACAGATGCCTGGTGCAAAAGCCATGGCCTGAAGCTCAATGCCAAAAAGTGTACTGTCATCCCCTTTGGTAAAAACTCTGTACCCATGAACTACCACATAGCTGGTAGTCTACTTAATGCCAAAAATGTGATAAGACACCTTGGGACACAGGTGGACAGTAGTCTCTCCTTTGATAATCACATTGCCACAGTGGTCAGGAATCCTTCTACGTGGCTCACCTCATCACAAAAGGTTTCTCATCCAGGAAAAAAAGAGGTCATTGTTCCCCTCTACCCACCACTCATTAGACCCATTATAGAGTACAATGCCCCTTTTGGTATGTACCTCACAAGACATCTACAACAACTGGAAAGGCCACAGAAATACCTCACAAAGAGGATTACTGGCCTCAAACAGATGCCCTATGCAGACCGTCTCAAAAAACTCCAGCTTTAATCCGTCGCATATCGTCTACTCAGAGGCGATCTCTGCCTAACATACAAAGCTATGTCAAACCAAGAGCTGTTGGACATGCTCCACTTAAAGAAATCCCAATCCCTCTGAGCTACATGCTCTAGGGAGCTAAACCTTGTCACTACAATAAACAGAACATGCTGGAGGGATAGATTCCTGTCCCAGAGACTTCTCATACTCTGGAATAAACTACCTATGTCAAATAGATCTCCTCATTAGCACTCTTCAAGAAAAATCTTGATGATTGGATGGGAAATAGGAAATTCACCCTAGGCATCACTTCTGTGGCTCTGCTCAACAGGGGCACCGGAAAATAATTTTCTTGGGTGGCGAATGCCAGGGTACATTTTTGGCTAGGCTTATATAGGCCCTAGGGCCAATAGCCTAGTTCCTACCTATGAACCTATAAACTTATAATCCTCACTGGCCTTACCTGCAAAACAATGGAACACAACATTATGGAACTTGTTAACAAGGACATATGCAGTCTATAGGCCCTAGACCCAAGCAATTTGGGATTTTTAATGGCATATCCGGACACCTGAACCTGGTGGACTTCTTTGAACAAGTCACTGCTGCATTAGACTCAGGAAAACTGGTTCACACTGCCTGAATGAATCCTGAAAAGGCCTTTGATACCATCTCACTTTGACATTAAAGAAAAGCTAATCATTCTAGGTGTAAACCCTTATTTTATGTATTGGATAGTAATCAGACAGAACCTAATCTACCAGTGTGGAAGGCACAACTCTCATTGAAAAGAGTAGTTATCAGTGGTGTCTCACAGGGATTGACTCTTGGACCACATGTCTTCTTTATTTACTTCTCTGATGTCAAGGCTGACATCAAGGGCTTGTGACTGACCAAGTTTTTAGATGACTGCAAACTTGTAGCTATCAGTTACTTCCCATCTAGTTTCCAGATTCTTCAGGAAGCACTAACATGCACAAGTAAGTGCTGCCTGAACCACTGCCTAAGAATAAATGCCAAGAATGCAGCATTGTGTCCTTTGGCAAAACAAGGTACCCCTGCACCTAACACGCAGGGCACATTCATTGACAATGCTCATCATGTATCCACTGTTGTTAGGAAATACTTTTACTTAGCCACTGTTGTTAGGAAATACTTTTACTTAGCCAGACTAATCACCAGGAGTGTTTATTCCAAATCTAAGGAAGTTATAATCTATCTGTACTCATTCCTCATCAGGCCCATAATAGAATATAATGGCTCCTTTGGTATGTTCTTGTTTAAGCATATGACCCAGCTTATGAGAAAGCAATATTTCCTCATTAAGATATGCAAAAGTATGTCTCCCATGTGTTACCTGGACTACCTTAAAGCACTGTCTTTTTCTTGTTTCTGTTTCCTACAGTCTCTTGAGAGTTGACCTCTGTCAAGCCAACAGAGCTTCAAAGAATCCAGTCTTCTGCAACCTCTTGCATATCCGCAAAACTAATACCACCCTAAACACCAACTCAAGAGATCTTAACTTCCACTGAAACATAAAAAGTACCTGTTGGTGAGATAGATATATATCCTAAAGAATCCTTATTTTATGAAAAGTCGTCCATTGGATATAAAACAAAGAAGCTCCCTAACACTTTTTCAGTGTAACCTGGACAAACTGGATGGGTAACTGAAAATACAACTAAGTCTGATTTCTCATATCCTCATTAAAACGGGTAAAACATTAGGTATAAATTAATCATATCAATAGATACCTATAATATGGGATACTGTCACTAGGCTACTAACAGTCCACTGGATCAATAGCCTAGTATTAACCTATGAATCTATGAATGCAGAAAAGTAATACACTAAATTATAATTCATAGTTTACATAAAAAAATTACTGAAATGTCCAGTGCAGCTTTCTTTAGACAAAAGTGAATAAAACTAAATAAAAAGTGATTATATGCTCAGGTTAGTCTGATTTATCAGGTCCAAGGCATATGCCTGCAATGCTGGGAACAAGGATTTGATGACCTCAGTTTCAGTAGATATCTGGAAATAGTAGACAGAAGCCACTGGCAACAGATGACCATGCCTTTCTCTAGTAAGGATGGAAGGATTCCCTATTATCAGCACACTAGCATCCCGCTATACCAAAGGCTGCAGCATGAGGCTGGCAGAGCAGGTATTGAAATGTAGGGAGAAAGCCCATAAAGAAGTAAATGTTGCCCTACTGATGAATGCTTTAGTAACTTAATCAGTGAAAGGATTGTGAAGTAGGTAGGGCATTAAAAAATCCTTAAAAACAAATCCAATATGCAGTATTGCTTCTGTTTCTATCCAGATCTAAATGAAAAAGCAAGAATAATATTTCTGAAATGACCAACATAAATCTGATTTTTATCTTTCTAAATATCTGTGTAGTAACTTAAAGTTGCAGGAACAAGGCAATGCTTTCAGCATGGCACAGACCTGGGCAGATAACTCTTAATTTCTCAGTTTCTTCTGTTCGCCTTAGGCCTGCTATATTTTTAATCTGAACAGTTTTGTAATCTACTGGCAGACAAGTCCCCTTCCGTGAGATGCAGAGTGAAATGTACATCACACTGAGCAGGAGGTCACTATGCCAATATTACAATATTATACTACATGCTAAAGATACAGATTCTATTATCAAAGAAAAATAAAATATTGTAATCAGGAACCAGACAGTTATGCAAAATGATCACAAATTATTACTATAGTAAGGATTGTGGATATGATATCTTTTCTTCCTTTAATAGTAACCATTGCAGTGAGATCAGAGTATTATTTTAAAGTCACATAATTCAGAAGTCTCAAATATTCTGATTGTGTTCAGGCTGATGCATAAACCGTTGGCTTCAGACATAACACATAGGGACTATTCAAAGTCCCACACATGTACAGTGCGTGTGTGAATAGTGGTGCTATGTGAATATGTACAGTGTGAATGAGCAGCACTTGTTTGGAAGACCTCAGGCCTGCAAAGGAATGCACAGTACAATTTGGCATGTCTGAATCTGTGTAAACTGAGCTACAAAGAACGTAAAGATGTGCAAAACAGACTCAATATTGTGCACCCGCTGCACTTGTTTGTAAGTTCACAAATTCTTTTGTGTATTTTTGGTAGTCGACAGCAAGGTCAGTGATACACTAATCCATCAAAAACCAAGAACTTTGCAAGACAGCTTGCTCTGATAAAAGACTTTTACAGGCGTTTACCTAACACTGTAGATGTTCTTATAGAGACACCCTGTTCTGTTTTTTGCTTTTTAAAAATTAGGAAATTGCAAGATAGGACAGTCAGATAAAGGGGAAAGAGCAGACAAGGAAAATACAAAAGGAATTAATTAAGACAGTTATGCTGGAGGTGGTGGGAGAGATTTTTTTTGTGAGGATAGACCCCCTCTTTTCCAAATGTACAAGGAAAGAAGGGGAAGGAAAAAGGACAGGTTGAGTACGAGAGGTGGGTAGTACAGATATAGGGCATTTACACTAACATATAAGACAGACAAGACAGGCAGGAACACTATGTTAAATTGGCAAGTGGTTGGGAAGAAGGGTTCCTATCAGAACAGTGAACGCTTAAATTAGCGAACGCTCTTATATCGAACTTTAATACGTGAAACCTGAAAATGTCGAAGGCATGGAACATCGACTTTTTCCCAGGGAAAAAAAATCGATGGGTCATTTTACAGATTTTGCTGTTGTCTCCACTGTGGTGGAATCTCAAGTTAGTATATTTAAGTTGGGGGGGTGTTGGGGGCACAGCTCCTCACTTTATTTTACTTGTACACTGTTTTTTTTTTTGGATCAGCAAATTTTTTCCCTGGGAGAAAAAATTGCTGATCTGTTCCTTTGACATTTTAAGGTTTCGTGTTTTTAAGTTCAATAGAAGAGTGTTTGCTATTTTTAGCGATTGATCTTCTGATATAGATGTGGGGAGAACAGATGTATAGAAGGTGGAAAGACATAAATTAGATGGTAAACAGACCCACATAGCCAATCTCCCACATACACATCTGGAGACTCTCACTGTGTTCCCTGCCCTGATGTTCCTGGACAGTGGGATTCCAAGAGGTTTGAGGGCTCCGGTGACTCATTAATCAGAGATAAGGACACCAAGCCTTGCCTATACCACCCTCTTCACTGCAGCCTCCACCAGGTTTAAAGCTCAGGATAACAGCTTTCCAGGCTCCATGCCACAGGGTGCCCACAAGGGTGGATCCACCACTCCTGGTAGGTGGTGGCGATTTATCTCTCACTTGGATTGACTTCAGTTGAGGTGCACTAGCCTCTACTGGATATACAGAAGAAGAAAAAAAAGGCATTCAAAAAGCATTCATAAGTATTTCATGGCAAATGCTTTTATTTCACAGAGAAAAATGAGTGAAGTGACATTTTTATTTTGTACTTTTAAAATGCTGGCATTGCACTTGTTGACATATAGTCAATATCATACAAATAAATACTAACATATTCAGGTTCAGTTTGAGGTCTCTTTAAAGTGCAAAATGTGATCTTTAAAACTGGATTTCCTTAATTATAACTGAATAACTTTATACATTTCTGGATGATATGATTGATAACATGACCTATTTTTGTATTCTCTGTGACAACTGGCAATGTTGTATTTTATACATTTGTAATCTGCCACTGACATAATACAGACGTAATCTATATTTCCTGTCTACCTTTTCTTGGTGTAAGTATGAAATCTTAGCAAAATATATGTGTTTCGTTTGATAAATACATCTCTGTTTTTATTGATGTAAGCCATACATGTGGGGTCAGGGACCAGCCATGCCTATTTCCTCAGATAAAGACTAAAGTCAGGCTACAGACAGTGGAGAGCAAATCAGCGGATCTGGAAATAAGAGAAAAAGTGAACAGATCAACGAACATGGTTAATGTGTACAGTGTACTTCAAATCATTAACTGCAACTGTTACACTTTAATCTTTCGCACATGTCTGTTACTAGACAGAGTATATTGCTGAAGATCTTTGGTTATGAACACCACACACAAACACACAGTTCTGTCTCCCTAATTCATGTGTTAACAAGTCAGGTTTTTAACCCTGCAACTACCATCAAGCTGCTACAGCATATGAAGCTGGAGCATTTCATACGATGGCTTGTGTTACAAAAATGGCACTGTAGCAGGGCTCCTACAGCAGCTGGAAAGAGCAACAGTAAATGCTTCATACTGAAGTGCAGCTATTAACTTAGTGCATTAGTTATGTGTGCATTTATATTAAAATGAAAAAGAAGGAAGCAATAAGTTCCACACTTTATGGGTTATACAGACAACTGTAAACGTCTACAATATTCATGCTCATGACATATTCAGGTTTATTACACATTTCTTAGTAAACTACAGATGTTTTTAATTCATTAACACATTTGTGATGTAAAATGTCATGCCTCTAGAAGCTTACAAATACTGTTATATTCCAAAATATTTTCTGGGAAATCATCTTAAAACTATAACACAAAAATACAAATCTTTTGTGAGCAATAAAAGCTATGAAACTAGTACAAACAGCAATGTTTTCAGTAAAATGCCTTATTTGCATTGATAACAGTTAGTACAGTCACAAACTTTATATCAATGCTTTCATATATTATTATGAATGTGATGTCCCCACTCTGGGCTAGTAATCAAGGAGCCTGAATCCTCAGCACTGGCACTAGAGAGAAATATTCACTTGGAACAAAAATGGATACACACAGTATTTCCAGATGCAGCTCTCCGTATCAAGCAGAATTTCCCTTAACAGCACAGAGGGGAACACACTCAGTCCAGGGGTCTGGATTTCTCTGTCTTCCTCCAGGTCCCCAGTAAGACTCCCCCAGTGGCAAGATATACAGTTGAGATCACAGTCAAATGTCCAAACCAAGTTCTCCAGCAACCTCTCTGTGAAACCAGTGCTTTGTGTCCCTGCTCCAAACTGATGACAAACACACTCTTTGAGATTTGATTTTCACTCACACACACAAACACACTCCTTGGAAAGGCTGACACAGATTTAATAGCTTTCCCCCTTCTACCCAGACTATAAGGTAGTTATACCACCAACAGTCACTCGAAAGCCAGCTACTGTAAGGCTCTTGCAATGGTACTCAATTATACTGAGTGAAATTAATATTAATACAAATGGTAGTTTGACCAACAGAAAGGCTTTCAGAAGTGGTCAGAACTGTCACCAAATATACATACATACACCCAGAGATTAAAATATTTTCTAAAAGACCAGCCACAATGAAAAGTTTAAAGATATTTAATAATAAATAAATAATAAAAGTGATAACAGATACAGGACCAGAAAGCAAACTAGTAACCAGACTAATGGTCCAGGCAGCAGCAAGTGTCAGCCAATACAAAGATTTATTTTTAGAAATTCACCACAAGTGCTTTCACCCTGACAACAATACAAGGCTTTTTCAAGTGTGAGTACAAATATAAAATCCAATCAATATATACTCCCATTCATAAAAAAGGTGCCAAAAAAAATTAGAGAGACACTAAAAACATAACAAATATTACACAACAACCTACTAGCGGATGTAATCAAAACCACATTTTACAGTCATCGCTGTACATTACACAGCATATTATGAATTTATTACAAATATTTAGTCATACAATATTTCAAACTGATGTGTGTTAAGCATAAAAAGCTTTTTTTAAAAAGTCCCAACACAAAACACAGAAAATGTATGGTGTTTTGAAACATTACAGTTTTTCACTTTTCTTTTTTAAAAAAGGGCTTAATGGAAATATGGTCATTTTACTCTGGGGGATGGGATGCATTCAGTTTCAACTGCCAAAAGGTTTCCCTGCAGCCTAGCCAATTCTCCCAATCCCCCCCCCCCCAGGGTCCACACATACCTGTTCCAAAATCCCAAAAAGAAACCCTACATGACTGGGTTCTGTATGCAGGTGCCTGTTTAATGCACTATTCAAGTTTTTTTTTTTTTTAATGTTATAAGTGTGCTTGCAAATCCACTTTTTTAATGCCCTTTATGACTTTCCAATATAAAATGCTGGACAGTCCTTACATAAGGATAAATATACTGTACCCTAGTCATACAATTACCTTTCCTAAAGTGTACTCTACTTTTTGCACAGTTGTCCAAAGTGACATTTACCACCCCTATAATATACTTACAATAACCACATCTTCCACATCTTCTAGTACCTTGGTCCACACTCCGATCACTACTCCTTTCAAAAAGTTTTTTTAGGCTGACCCCTATTGTATAAACAAAACTAGGGTTCTCCCCTACCTTACGCACAATATCATGGTTAAATCTTAACATTTTCCAGTTGTTCTTAACATATTTAATGTCCCTTGATGCTCCACTATGTTGCAGAACCAACACCCTCTTAAAATTCTGTTCTCTACTAGTCCCATCAGAGGTTACTATCCTTGAATTATCACCTAACAAGGGCAAAAACTTTACACCCCATCCTTCCAAAATCTCACTTGCAACCTCCTTTATTAAACTGTCCGGGTATCCCCTGGAGGTAAATAATTCCGAGATATAATTAATCTCGAAAATTAAGTCACTCCTCTCAGATGTCATTCTGGCCGCTCTGACCCTTGACAATACTTTTTTTCTGTTTCCAAGGGTGGTCACTGTTGTATGGGAGGTAGGAGTTGCTGAAGGTGCTTTTCCTATGGATCCTAGATTTCAAATTTCCATTGAAATTAGCCTCACATCTAAATAATCAATCCCTTGCTGGTCAAATTTAAAGGTGAACTTTAAAAAGTTTGTAGTTAGACCAAGGAACTCAACAAAATTCATAATAGCGTCCGCTGGACCTTCCCAAACAATAAAAATATTGTCCAAAAACCTCTGACAGGACTAGTAGAGAACAGAATTTTAAGAGGGCGTTGGTTCTGCAACATACGGAGCATCGAGGGACATTAAATATGTTATTAAGAACTACTGGAAAATGTTAAGATTTAACCATGATATTGTGTGTAAGGTAGGGGAGAACCCTAGTTTTGTTTATAAAACAGGGGTCCACCTAAAAAAACTTTTTGAAAGGAGTAGTGATCGGAGCGTGGACCAAGGTACTAGAAGATGTGGTTATTGGATGTATATTATAGGGGTGGCAAATGTCACTTTGGACAACTATGCAAAAAGTAGAATACACTTTAGGAAAGGTAACTGCATGACTAGGAGTACAGTATATCTAGCCTTATGTATGGTAATTTTCCAGCATTTTATGTTGGAAAGTCAGAAAGGGCATTAAAAAGTGGATTTACGAGTACACTTATAACATAAAAAAAAAAACTTGAATAGTGCATTATACAGGCACCTGCATACAAAACCCAGTCATGTAGGGTTTCTTTTTGGGATTTTGGAACAGGTATGTGTGGACCCTAGGGGGTGGGGAGATTGGGAGAATTGGGTAGGCTGCAGTGAAACCTTTTGGCAGTTGAAACTGAATGCATCCCAACCCCCAGGGTTAAATGACCATATTTCCATTACGCCCTTTTTAAAAAAGAAAAGTGAAAAACTGTAATGTTTCAAAACACCATACATTTCCTGTGTTTTGTGTTGGGACTTTTTAAAAAAAAAGCTGTTTATGCTTAACACACATCAATTTGAAATATCGTATGACTAAATATTTGTAATAAATTTATAATATGCTGTGTACTGTACAGGGATGACTGTAAAATGTGGTTTTGATTACATCCATTAGTAGGTTGTTGTGTAATATTTGTTATGTTTTTAGAGTGTCTCTAATTTTTTTTTGGCGCCTTTTTTATGAATGGGAGTATATATTGATTGGATTTTATACTTGTACTCACACTTGAAAAAGCCCTGTATTGTTGTCAGGGTGAAAGCTCTTGTGGTGAATTTTTTAAAATAAATCTTTGTATTGGCTGACACTTGCTGCGGCCTAGACCGTTAGTCTGGTTAATAAATAAATAATGAAAGAACATGAAAACACTAAATATATATTTACAATAAACACCAGAGTTTCAGTAACATGAAATATTAAAACTGCATTTCCTTTGTTGCACTTAATTTAAAACCGTTTTTGTTTCTCTTAAAATTGCATTTTACCTGACTTTGGCCTAGCACTCAAGTGTGGGGTCATTTATTGCACTGTTGTGAATATTTTGCTACTTGTGTATCTCTGCTACTTTTAAACTAAAACAAAAAAGAAAAAAACAAAAAAATCTTGCTTTTTTCCCACTTTCTAAAATTTAAGAAAGTTCAGTTACAGATTTGCTGTTCTGAACTGTTTGAGTTTCTTGGAGGCCAGTGCTTGCTTGGGCTAAAGGGAAGTCTCTGTGTTCACCAGTGGCAGGTGGTAACACTGAGCAGCCTGCCTGTCCTTGTAGGAGTGGTTACTGCCTAGAAGCTGTAGTTTTATTGGCCATTTTGGGTCAATTCTAAACTCCTTGATCTCTCTCTCTTAAAACCCTGCTGCCTTGTGGTTTTGGCATCTTTCCTGGCTTGTTAGTTGTTGCTGAAGCACCTACCAAGGGGAGAAAACGATGAGAGAAGAAAGGAGCCACTTTTGAGATTTTAAGTATTTTCTTCTGATTTTTTGTTTAGAATTACTGCTTTGCTGCCTACTTTTCGACATTTTCAGGCTTGCTAAAGTTTATATCTGTATTAGAAACAGTATTTAGAAAATATCTAGAGCCTGTTTACTGCATTTCCTGTGTTGCACTTAATTTAAAATCATTTTTTTCTCTTAAAATTGCATTTTACCTGACTTTGGCCTAGCACTCAAGTGTGGGGTCATTTTTGCACTGTTGTGAATATTTTGCTACTTGTGTATCTCTGCTACCTTTAAACTAAAACAAAAAAAGAAAAAACAAAAAAATCTTGCTTTTTTCCCACTTTCTGAAATTTAAGAAAGGTCAGTTACAGATTTGCTGTTCTGAACTGTCTGCAAGTTTCTTGGAGGCCAGTGCTTGCTTGGGCTAAAGGAAATTCTCTGTGTTCACCAGTAGCAGTGGTTAACACTAAGCAGCCTGCCTCTCCCTGTAGGAGTGGTTACTGCCTAGAAGCTGTAGTTTTATTGGCCATTTTATGTCAATTCTAAACTCCTTGATCTCTCTCTCTCTTAAAACCCTGCAATTCTCTTTTTGCGTGGTCTTGCGCACAGAGCAGCGTCGGGCAGCGCCGCTTAAACAGGTTTAAACTATTCCCGGCTCCACAAAGTTTGCTCTTCACTTTTTCCCTTAGAACTGCTCTAAATCTCTAATTAAGCACTCTATTCTCATTCTAAAGCCCTGCACTTGCTCGTATATGTAATCTCATAGGTAAACACAAACTAAAGCACTACATCCTCTTATACTCCTTCTAAGCACTTGCTCCCTATTGGTTCTTTCTGATCAGTCAATAAGTAGTTCCCTATTTTATTCAGGCATGTCCAAAGATCAGTTTCGAGTTTACTCTCCAGATCAGCTGGTGAATCTGGGAATCTTGAGGCAATGTTACAACTGCCTTATGTATACAGACCACCCTCTCCTCCTCCCAACAAGTTCAAATATATGTGAGAGATGCAACTATATAGCAAAACTGGAGGCTAAGCTCTCTCAACCCAGTACTGGCACAGCCTGTCAGGAGGAGAAGGTAATCACACACACCACAAATCCCGTCTCACATAGACCTATTGCATCAGCAAACCAAACACAAACACACAAAAACATACTCGGAGGCACTAAATAAAAATCTGCCTAAGCAGCAGAGACCTCCAAAGCAGACCTCCAAAGCAGACATCCAAGCAACACCTACCACGAAACAATATCCACGTAGCACATAGCTCACAAAGTCAGTGTGCCACACAGTCACAGCCCTTAAAGCTAAACAACACACCTAATACACTTGTAATAGGTGACTCTATTGTCAGACACACTGACGTCCCACTCACCAGGCTGAACAAGGAGAAGGTCACTGTAAGCTGCCTGTCGGGTGCCAGGGTCCGCCACATAACACAAGCACTCAGGTCACTCCAAAGCAAGTACAAATATGACTCCGTCATTGTCCATGCTGGTGTGAATGACCTGAGATGTATATCCCTAGACTACATGAAAAAAGACGTACAGGAGCTCTTTGATCATGTAGCCCAGGCCGGTATGACCCTGACCTTGAGTAGCATCTTACCCTCACTAAGAATGATGCCACAGTATAAAGACAAAATGATCAATTTTAACAATTGGCTAAAGTATTGGTGTCATTCAAAGGGGATCCAGTGTCTGTCAGCCTGGGATGACATGCTCGACAAGCCACGTTGCTTTGCTAGGGATGGCTTGCACCTGTCACCCCTGGGTTTTCGAATACTGGCAAAGGCTCTTGCCTCCCCCATAGTACCTTTTTTCGGCAAGTCTCAAAAGACAAACCCACTCCCATAGACAACACAAAGAAAAAAAAACTAAGGGTAATGCTGCTCAACGCCAGAAGTCTAAACCTCAAGATGCACGCACTCGAGACTCTCCTCAGTATGGAGAATATCGATATCTGTGCAGTAACAGAAACCTGGTTCAAGGCTCCCGAGAGCACCCCAGCACTAACAGGTTATACCTCATACCATGCATTCCGGCCCCAAAACTCGGACCGAACCACAAAAGGAGGGGGAGTATCCATATTTATCAAAAATACCCACACCTCCAGGTTAGTGGCACTGCACGAAGCATCGGAGACCATCCATGTGCAACTAATAGTGGGCAAAACTGCCTTTCAGTTTGTAGCCTGCTACAGACCACCCTCCCAAACACAGGAACCTCACTCGGCTTTCCTGAGAACACTGGAGAATATGAAGGTCTCTCCAAACACTATTATATTGGGTGACTTCAACTACCCAAACATCGATTCGGAAAACTACTCAAGCCCAAACACCCTCGCCCAACGGTTCCTAGAATTTATAAACTCAAATGCTATGGAACAACTGGTCACTACTCCCACAAGAGGGGAAAACATATTGGATCTGGTCATCACCAACATGGGTTCTCTATTTTCCACACCAGAGGTATACCCCTCATTGGTAAGATCAGACCATAAACAAATCGCTCTGGACATCCATATTCCATCCCCACCCCTAGCCAAGGAAACCACGTTGAAGAACTTCTCAAAAGCAAACTACACACTTCTCAAAACTGAGGAGGAATCCTTCAAAGCCCCCGGGCCAGTGGAAAATACGGCCCAAAATGCAGAATCCTTTGCAAAAGCATTCTATGGACACCTACAGGAATGCATGGAGCATGCTATACCAAATAAAACCAAGACTCACTCCTCCAAAGGCAGGAGACCTGTCTGGTGGACCCCGGCCATAAATAAGCTATACAACAGAAGGAGAAAGCTACTACATGGCAGAGCAAAATCCCAAAAAGGGAAGGCGTCACTGATCAGTACTAGCAAGAAACTACCATCCCTCATAAAATCATCTAAGGCCAGCTTCGAAAGAAAAATTGTGCAAGACACTAAAGATAATCACAAGGCGTTCTTTAGTTATGCCAGAAACCTGGGAGACAACTCCCAAATATGCTCTGAGTTAGTGCAAAATGACAAAAAATACACTGAACCCACAGACATTGCCAACATCCTGGCAGAAATGTTCAGTGCAAACTCCCCCCCCCCCAAAAGAGCAAATGTCTATCCCAACAGAGTGTAGCCTTCCTGAGATCACAGATGCACAGGTGAGAGCTGCCCAATCCAAAGCAAAAAACACAGCATCGATGGGACCAGACGGTGTCCCGGGCTGCGTCTTACACGAGCTCCAAGAAGAACTAAACCCTCATATAAAGTCACTGTTCAATCTCAGCCTTACTACAAGATATGTACCCAAGGAATGGCGTACAGCAACAGTGGTCCCCACAACAGACCCCAGAAACTATCACCCTATAAGCCTGGTTAGCCTGGTCTGCAAAGCTATGGAGTGAATCATCATGGAAATCATAAACAAAGACATTGGGAACCTCCAGACACTGGATCCTACTCAATTCGGCTTGGTTAAGGGCATTTCTTGCCTCTTGAACCTGGTCGACTTCTTTGAAACAGTTACCAAAGCCTTAGATGAAGGGAAAGTAGTCCACACAGCCTACCTGGACCTCGCAAAAGCCTTCAACATAATACCCCACTCGGGCATCATAAATAAGCTCATCAGCTTAAATATCAACCCCTATGTCACAAGATGGGTTGCAAACTGGCTCAGGGATAGAACCCACATGGTCAGAATAGCAGGTGCCATGTCAGACTCTAAACCAGTTACAACTGGTGTCCCACAAGGCTCAGTCCTGGGACCTCTCTTGTTCGGTATATATTTCTCCGAGGTACAGGCTAACACGGGTGGACTATGGCTGACCAAGTTCGCAGATGACTGCAAACTGGGTGCTGTAATCGACTCTCCGGCTGACACAAGCATCCTCCAAAAGGGTCTCACAGAGACGGATAACTGGTGCCAGAGCCATGGCCTAAAGCTAAATGCCAAAAAGTGCTAGTCATCCCCTTTGGGAAAAACAAAGTGCCCACAAATTACCACATAGGTGGTAATTCATTAAGTACGGAAGAAGTAATTAGGGACTTGGGGACCCAAGTAGATAGCAATCTCTCCTTTGACAATAACGTTGCCAAAGTGGTTAGAAAGACCTTCTATATAGCCCACCTTATCACAAAAGGGTTCACATCTAGATCAAGAGAGGTCATTGTGCCCCTCTACTCATCACTTATCAGGCCCATAATTGAGTACAATGCCCAGTTTGGGATGTACCTTACCCGACACCTTCAGCAACTGGAAAGAACCCAAAAGTATCTCACCAAGAGGATCAAGGGGCTCAAACAGATGCCCTATGCAGTTCGGCTAAAGAAACTCCAGCTCTACTCAGTTGCGTACCACCTACTCAGAGGCGATCTGTGTCTGATGTATAAAGCCATGTCCAACCCAGAATTAATGGACATGCTTCACCTCAGGAAATCCAAATCCCTTAGAGCTACACGCTCCTGGGACTTGAACCTCAGCACAGAAATAAATAGGACATGCTGGAGAGACAGATTCATATCCCAGAGGCTCCCCTCACTCTGGAACAAAATCCCAATCCATGTTAGGAAGAGCCCCTCACTGACCCTCTTCAAGAGAAATCTTGACGAGTGGATGGGAGATCGTAAGTTTACCCCTGGGATCTCTTCTGTGTCCCTGCTTGACAGAGGTACAGTAAACTAACCTTAAAAGGGCTACCTTCTGTGACCTACTAGACAGAGGCACAGTCAACTAATCTAAAAGGGTGGCGAAAGCCAAACACACTCTGGCTAGGCTTATAAATGCCCTAGGGCAGATAGCCTAGTATCAACCTATGGACCTATGAACACAGATGAATAGATTTACACAGATACAGAAAAGCAATACTTAACTAATCTCATGATATTTTCCTGACTGATCTAAAGAATTACTATTCCCTGGTCACTTTCTAGAGCAAGGCAAGATGAAATAGGTGAGGGGTCCTTCTTTGTCAGGTTCCAAGAACACAGTACCATGAGACTTCAGTCTCACCTAGTATTAAAATATAATATTTAGTGATGGATTGCAGAATGAAACCACATACATCTGGTCATCTGTCTTCTGGTTCCCATGCTGTCCCCCCTTGGGTAACAGCTGTCAGAATTTAGCACATATATGTCAACAATATACACACAGAGAGCCTTGCTAAGATCTACTGCAGCTGCTGGAAGTCACAAAACAATTTCTAACCTCCACCCTTCCAGAGTGGCAAATAGTTTACCCCAAAGACAATGTAGAAAGCTTCCTAGTACAGACTTTTTGTCTGTGTCTACATTGAGAACTGTAAGATACAATCTTTATGGCCTAAGCCAGGTAATTTAAATTCAAACTATTTTCAGTGCTAGCTGGATTGAGATATACCTCTTCTCTTCCAGTATCCTCTGTTAAAGCATATACATTTAAACAGTTACAGTACTACATGTATATACTACATGTCTATTTATTTTCTGTCCAGCAAGACACACTGTTGGTACATTTTTAACAGAAGCAGCTTTACAAATACATTTTGTAACACAAGCATCTGTACAAATCATTTTGATATACAAATGATGTATAATTCTTTACAAAATTCCAGCTACCTGTGCTGGCACATGTTACACATCCACTGCCCTACTTCTCCTGCCATACCTGGCAGTACCTCACATCATCACAATGATTACAAAACCAAAACAATATTTTTATTCTATGTTTCACAACTTGTAACGTGTTGAAACCTGTACAACCTAGATGTATTTTGTCAACTTACGTTTGTTTGCCAGACATGAGCTTTCTCATGACAGCAAAAAATTCCTATGTGTATTCTAAAATATTTAAAGAAATATGAAGATGTATGTTTATTTGTATAATTAACGATATAAATAATCCTGAATATCTTTCAAGATGTGCAACTTAGAGTGCAAATATCAACGACAGTTTTCTTTAACAACATCTGAGGTTTCATCTGATGCCATGCAACAGTTTGTAAGTCACCCAAGTTTAGAAATATAAAGTACATATGGAAATATTTCATATTTTCATTATTACTAGCAAATATCTACCAGTATCTCCAGTATAGTGTACTGGAATTGCACATTGACAATGCACTTTTCTTTCTCCTACCAGGGTATTTCAAGCTATGCCTTTCAAGAACATGTAGGTCTCTCAGTTATAAAAATATGAATGCAAATATGAAAATATGCATAATGAGGGGAAATCAGTGATTAATTTTTCCAAGCAGAACATCCATGATAAACAATCTTAGTATAATTTTCTTAAGTACAACTTAGACTTTCTAACATTACCTGCTATTAATGTGCAACTCACTTAGTTAAGGGTGACAGACCCAAAAAATGTGTGAAAGCTAAAAGGAGCTATAGGTGTTCAATGCAAGATTATGAAAAAGGTGCTATAGGCTTGAATGAGTTAATAATCCCAGATACAGAGCTGGATTTGTGAACACCTATACTGCGCTAAGCTCATATGCACATTGCGCAAAAGTGAGAGCAATTATTTATTAAACAGCTCTGCATGAGTCACTTGCCTTTAGAACAAGGGTAATTGGCAAAATATGCTAATGGCAAAATAAGTAAATGGAATACATGCTAATTAAGCAATTCAATATGACAAAGCTATTTAGGAAAGCATAAAGTGTGTGTGTACACCCAGTGCTCCAATTTGGCTTTATTTCCAGTACTATTTGCAATACACCCAAAAACACATTTAGAAAAAATATTAGGAGTTGCTGCTACTATTATTAACCTGTGTGTGCAACAGACTTTAATACAAGGTACTGCTGCTGCTAGACCTTTCTCTATAAGGAGGAGAGTGTTCGGACCACATTTGACTTAACTTGGGCTGCATGATAAAGAAATTGTAGTGCAATACAGTGTGGACAGTGATACCTAAGTAGAATATGCAGTCTCTGCTACCCTTACCTGAAGTACCAGGAAAGTCATTGAAAACACATCCCAGTTGAAACCAAGGTAAGTGTAGCATCATGTAAAATAGCTACAGGCACTTTTCAGAGACCCACAAGGGATATAGTAGGATTTTCACAGGCCTCATACTCCAGAATATTACATCAATTTCTAAATGCAATGCTAGAAGATATTATGCATCACATCTGACTTCCAAATATCCCAGAGGAGACGACAACCATGCAACAGTTCTATGCCATAGCACACTTCCCTGAGGTTCCAGGAGCCATATACTGCACACACACATAGCAATAAATGCCCCACTTGATGAACAAGGAAGGAGATACATAACCAGGAAAAAATATCACTCTATCAATTGACAGGTGGACTGTAATGCCCAAGGGACCATTTACAATGGGTGTGTGCAGGTAACTCTTGCAGGTTTCACAATTTGAACATATGGCACATCAGTGACCTTAACACAAGGTTTGCTAGGGGTGAGTTTCCACAACAGTATTTAGTGGGGATTGCAGGTTATACACTAGAATCTTGACTCATGACACCAATGAGAAACTCCACACAATCCTACCAAGGAAGGATATAACAATGCACACGCTCAAACTAGATTGGTTTGCTCAAATCAAGGTTCCAATGTCTAGATATCTGGTGAAGCCCTGCCGTATGACCCAGGCACCTCAGCCAAAAAACTCAGTCTGTGCCATGTTGTGCAATATAATTGTCAAGAAACAGCTGCAAGAAGGACAACAAGGCCAAGGACCACAGTTTCCAAGACCACAGGCAGGTCCAGCAGATACAGATGAGGAGTCTGAGGAAGAATTAGCAGCTGCAGATGGTCTTGGGAGATGTAGGCATGCACAAAATACCATGTCTCTGGCTAAGAATTAAAGAATAACCCACACATTCACTGCGTAGTTAAAACTTAGATGCTAAGCATGTACATACAGTAAAAGTGATGCCTGCAAAATTACTCAGCCTTTACTCACCCATGTAACGGTTGTATTCTGTGAGCATCTGACAGAGTTAACCCCTGAAGACACATCTTGCACCAGAAGTATGAACTAACGTAAGCGATCAACCTGTAAAAAAGATATATATAAATGATTACTTTCATATGCAAGTACTGTACATCACTAAGATGAAACATGGCTCAACTGTAGAGGAATGTCAGCAGTAGTTCATGGGTGATGTATGCGATATGACACACATGATTCTGCCCACCATTGTGCATCACGCATTATGGTTACCCACTGTAGATACCCCAACTGTGATCAGGGCAATCTAACCATGATTTGTATAAGATGTTGAGCAAGCACTAATTAATATCTAGTAGAACTGCATTATCAAGAATTATATATACAAATACGAGGATCAAGAAGAATATAACAAATAATTTACAACTGAACAGGAAAAAGAACAATAAAAATCACTTTTTGCAATACATTTGATTAAAGCAAACAACTGAGTAAGCAAGCGTTAGTTATCCACTCTGTGCACCAGGCATAGGCAACCCTAAGACACAAAATGTGAAAACAGCAGGACACAACCATCATCACTTGAACAGAGAGGGTGTGTGTGTGTGTGTGTGTGTGTGTGTGTGTGTGTGTGTGTGTGTGTGTGTGTGTGTGTGTGTGTGTGTGTGTGTGTGTGTGTGTGTGTGTGTATTGGGAGTGCTACAGAAGGGTAAACCTGACAACAAGTGAATGTGTGCAAGTGAAAAAACAGTTTCTCAGCAAGTATCAATTATCAGGGTCAGTAGCAATAGATTTATATCATTCAGAAGTAATGTTTATATACTTGTCTGTTTGTGAGGCAGCATTGTCAAGATGGACTTTAATGTGTGTTGGTCTGCATGAACTCTATCAAGCACTGTGCTAGCACTACATTCTGGCATCTAGAACAGGTGTGAGCCATGCAAGACATACTAGTCAGTTTAGTGTCATCACCCCTGACCATGAGAATTACCTCAGCCAGGAGCTGCACTGCTAGTTCTATAGCCCTGGATAGAAGTTGGGGTGCTACCTGAATGTGAACAATATCTGCTGGGTGAGTTGTCAACATGACGACATCCATGACCATGAACATGTGACCTAACACATGTGGGTGCGGGCACCTCATCGCTGATGGAGCAGCAGAAGCAATGCCACTACGGGAGTGGGATCTGGTACAGCCACTTCGGCTGATGCCTGATGATGTAACATCACTCCAGTCACATGGATGGTGATCCTCACCCAGAAGACATTCCATTACAGTCACTGCATGAGACAGTGTATCATTCAGCTTGCTCAAGGAGTCACCCACATGGTTCAGGCAGTCTCGCACATCAGAAAGCACAACATGCAGTACTCAAGACTATCTCTTCTGAGGCCCTAGTAGAAGGTGTCCGTGTCTCCATGATGGCCCTACACATACATTGCATAGCACCTACTGGACACACCAATATCAGGTAGTGGATGGACAGCAGGTTTCCTCCTAGAACCTCTAATAATGCCCCTGTGTTGTATTTCACCATCATGTTGGCTACAAGGAGACTCAGCCAGCTCTGCAGCTGGAGTAACAACACTACCCTGATCAATCATGTCACACCTTCAAACTACCTTATCCTTAATACCTCCATGGCATGGGTATGTCCTTAATGGCTCCGTGTCATGGGTATGTTTAGGCATTATGACTGTGTTCAAACTCTGAGCAGGGGATGTGGGAGCCACAATCTCAGTGTCAGACTGACCCTCTGCATCCCCCGGACTGTACCTCTTCATCACAGCCATCATCATCAGAGGCTACCAATACTCTGACATCATGTGGTAGGAGTTCTACAGTGCAGATGGCAGGCTCACCTGTGATAGCAAGTAATAAAACACAACAAATAAGGAAATAGAAGTAAAACTTATCAAATGTACGATATGTAGAACTAAAGTTAAGAAATAAGAGATTCAAGTGCAATTAAAAAAAAGATTAAGGTAGACTTAAAGAAACTTTATACAAAGAAATCATGATAAATAAAAGCTATGGCCATACCATTTGCAGGTGATTGTGGAAACGTACTACCAGATGTGCCTAGGCAGACAACATGGAAAAGTAAGAGCGATGATAAGCATTATAATCCAGATGGCACAATGAACAACAACCACATCTGCATATTAAGAAAGCTCTTACACAGTGATATATCTACCTATTCTCTCTCCACTTTCCTTCTCTTACTCCTCTTATCTCTCTTCATCTTACTCTTTCTCTCCCCAACCCTCTCTCTCCCTATCTATACATAAAAGATAATTATTAATATGGCATACCCAGAACTTCTCAGTACATCCCCTTTATTCATCCTTCACTTCAACACAAGTGCCAGCCACTACTCTGGAAACTCCTGATGAGCTATATGGATCCATTACAATGGTAGGAACTCCTCTTTTTCAGTTAGTCATGGTTCAGTTGCAGAATCACTCACCAGCAGTAGCCCTCCTTTCCCATACTATAGCAGTGGCTCTTTTTTTGGCTTAGCTATTCATGTCACTGGCCCAGTGTCTGATTTGGCTGTAATCATGGCCATGATCACCTACATCACTGACATCACTGACGACCTGCCACCAGAACTGGTCACAGAAAGACTGGTAAGCTATGACTTTCTCTAATATGTGTGATCCATGTTGACAGAGTGCCTGCACTCTTACCTCATTCTCAGCATCTCGGCATACGTTTTTACATGGTATCCATAAATAAACTCTAGCAACAGAAACACAGCAGAAATAAAACTGAAAAGTTAATTTATTGAAACAAATGGTAAGTGCTTTAATAAATGAACTTTTCAGTTTTATTTCTGCTGCGTTTCTTTTGCTGGAGTTTATTTTGGATGCTTTTTGTTTTTGCTTCTGGCGCAATTAACTCTTCGTTGGGATTTCTTTTTCCTTACTTTTTACATAGGTCAAAATTCTTGGGAACCATATCCCTGTTTGGGATAAAAACACATGGAAATATATGTGTCAGAACATTAAGCAAAGTGACTGGCAACATAAGAAATATGCATTTACGTAGGCATCTTTAATAGAAATTAAATTATGCTCTTTAGGACTACACACATGTAATATAAAAGTATAACCCACCCCCACCAAAAAAAAAAATTAAACACATTGACAAACCTCTGGTAAAGATGACAAACATATAAGTCTGTAATTCATAGCAGCATTAACAAAATATATGAATCAAAATGTAGGCAGTTAAACAAGTCACAATTTAGGATGAACTTCTTTTGATGTCAGCTATATATAACATGCTTAATACAGTTGCTGGACTACAATGTAACTTTGCCATTGTCAGTAGTATAGATAGGGGTGGGCAAGGGGGAGCAAAGTGTTGTGGAGATTCGATCAGTCATCCATGATCCCAATCACTCTTTAGTGCAATACTGACTTTTAAAAGCCGATATTGCATTTGTGGTCAGACCTAAGCTCTGCGACAATGTATGTGGTCTAAACTACAGCAACTCCTTACTACATTTTAGCAAACAGTTTTCTACCATTTAAAAGTTAAAAAAATCATTTTTGTAGTTAAAACCTGAGCGCTGTAATGCTCTATGCAGACAGTGTATAAACTTTAGCAACTTTTTGCTGCATTTGTAGCAAGTAGTTTGTTACAGTTTAAAAGAATAATTAAAAAAATAAGTGCTGAATGCTGTAGTACTTCATTCAAGCAGGGTATAAACTGCAGCAACTGTTCATAGGTAGGTACTAGGCTATCGGCCCTGGGGCCTATACAAGCCCAGCAAAAAGGTACCCTGGCTTTTGCCACCCAAGAAAATTATTTTCCTGTGCCACTGTTGAGCAGAGCCACAGAGGTGATCCCTGGGGTGAATTTCCTATTTCCCATCCAATCAAGATTTTTCTTGAAGAGTGCTAATGAGGAGCTTTGTTTGATATAAATAGGTAGTTTATTCCAGAGTATGGGAAGTCACTGGGACAGGAATCTATCCCTCTGGCATGTTCTGTTTATTGTGGTGACAAGGTCCCTAGAGCGTGTAGCTCAGAGGGATTGGGATTTCTTTAAGTGGAGCATGTCCAACAGCTTTGGGTTTGACATAGCTTTCTATGTTATGCAGAGATCACCTCTGAGTAGGCGATATGCGACGGAGTAAAGCTGGAGGTTTTTGAGACGGTCTGTGTAGGGCATCTGTTTGAGGCTGGTAATCCTCTTTGTGAGGTATTTCTCCGTCCTTTCCAGTTGTTGTACATGTCTTGTGAGGTACATATCAAAAGGGGCATTGTACTCTATAATGGGTCTAATGAGTGGTGAGTAGAGGGGAACAATGCCCTCTTTTTTTCTGGATGAGAAACCTTTTGTAATGAGGTGTGCCACATAGACAGATTTCCTGACTACTGTGGTCGATGTGATTATCAAAGGAGAGACTACTGTCCACCTGTGTCCAAACGTCTCTTATCACACTTTCGGTGTTAAGTATACTACTGCCTATGTTGTAGTTCATTGGTACAGAGTTTTTACCAAAGGGGATGACAATGCACTTTTTGGCATTGAGCTTGAGGCCATGGCTTTGACACCAGGCATTTGTCTCAGTGAGGCCCTTTTGTAGGATGTCCACATCGTTAGGAGTTTTGATTATGGCTCCTAGTTTGCAGTCATCTGTGAACTTCATTAGCCAAAGACCTTCTGTGTTAGCCTGTACTTTAGAGAAGTAGATACCAAACAGGAGTGGACCCAGGACTGAACACTGTGGTACTCCACTTGTCACTGGTCTGAAGTCAGATTTAGAGTCTGCTACTTTCACAGTGTGGGTTCTGTCAGTGAGCCAGTTGGCAACCCATCTTGTGACATAGGGATTTATACCTAGTTTAGTGAGTTTATCTATAATTCCAGAGTGGGGGATGGTGACAAAAGCCTTGGCAAGATCTAGATAGGCTGTGTGAACCACCTTACCCTTGTCTATAGCTTTGGTGACTGCTTCAAAGAAGTCTATCAGGTTTAGGAGACATGATCTGCCTTTTACAAACCCGAACTGGGTGGGGTCCAGAGTTTGGAGATTACCAGTGTCTTTGTTTATAAATTCCATGATGATACATTCCATGGCCTTGCAGACCAGGCTCGTCAGGCTAATGGGGCGGTGGTTCCTGGGGTCCGTGGTGGCTCCCCCCATGTGGAGTGGGATAACCGTCGCTCTATGCCATTCAGCAGGCACAAAGCCTGAGGTGAGGCTATGATTGAACATGGTACTTAGGTGAGGTGCCACTTCATTCTGTAGTTTGTGTAGAACGCAGCCTGGGATGTTGTCTAGTCCCACAGATGCTGTGTTTTGGCTTTTTGTAGCAAGCAGTTTATTACAGTTTGAAAGAATTACTTTTTTAAAGTAAAACATGAGCACCATAGCCCTCCATGCATACAGAGTATAAACTGTGTCAGCCTGTTTGCTACATTTGTAGCAAGTAGGCTGCTACATTTTTTTTCAAAACTAAAACATGAGAGCTGTAGCGATCCATTTAGGCAGGTTATAAACTGTAGCAATTTGTAGCAAGCAGTTTGTTACAGTTTAAAAGAAGGATTCATTTTTTTTTACTAAAATGTGAGGAAGGGCAGATGGTGCAGGGGATTCTGAATGGCTGGGGACGGACAGGGAGTGTCATGCGTCTGGCCACCTAGTTGGTGTGCCAGTAGAAGGAATGGCTTTTTTTAATTTTTTTTTGCTGTACATTGAAGAGCTTGGTAAGTGCCTGCAGATTGCGTAGTGCAGGAAGCATCCCGCAGGTTTTGCAGAAGTTCTTTTTTTTTTTTTTTGTTCTTCACTTGAAGAGCTAAAGGAGTGGAGCACTAGTCTGTGGGACTGGCACAGGGTGCTGAAGCTAGCCAGACCAAGGGAGAAGATGACCCTCCTTTTGTAGAAGGAAGTAGAAGTCCACAAAAATCACAAAAACTG